>NW_025533658.1:290000-302500 GCF_020615455.1 Coregonus clupeaformis
AAGCTAAACTTGGACGGTCTCTAGCCAGAGTATGATTTGATTTCATGCCTTGGTTTCAGACTGAGTTTATAATCATGACATGTTGTGACTGCTGATAGAGATTTAATTAAACATTCTTCCTGGTTTGTGTTCTGGTGGTTTGGACTGGTTTCAAGGCTGTTTCTCATTTGAGCCATAAGGATTGTTCTCAGGGCTTTCTGTGTGTCTGTCTGTCTGTCTGTCTGTCTGTCTGTCTGTCTGTCTGTCTGTCTTGAACAGTGTTTCACAAGCTGTTGATCAGGACTGACGGCACAGGTGTGTTGCAAGTGATTCAGTTTGCATTGTTGTGTCATGAACAGAAACATAGATTTTGTCTACTTGGCTGGTCACACAAATGTTTCCTTTGAGGTTTAGGCAGGTCACAGCAACAACATATTTGGGAAACACTAGCATGAGACTCTATTCATGAAATCACAGTTTCACTGCACTGTTAAAAATGCAATCTGTCCCCAAGTAGTTTTAATATAGTGCATTTATTCATGATACGAAAAAGATACTGAGGGAATATAAATGAAGGGTAGGGGGAGAGACGAAATATAATAATTGTCAACGTTTTCCAAAAATAACACCAAATACATTATTTACAAAGTACTGGTGTGAGGACATTCCATGAGCGAGCAACATTGATTGCGATGATACACACACTTGCAAACAGTCAAGCAGTAACACACACACACACACACACAAATCTTATCTCCAATAATGAGGAGAGAGAGCCCTGCCAGACAGGAAATGACGCCGCATCAGTCTTCATTTTCAGAGAGGAGAAAACAGAGATGAGGAGAAAAATAAGCTGAGAAAGAGAGAGCACTCTATATACTACCACTACTATATACTACTATACTACTACTACTATATACTACTATACTACTGCTATACTACTACTACTATACTACTACTATACTACTACTATAATATACTACTGCTATACTGCTGCTATACTACTACTATATACTACTATATGCTACTACTATATAATACTACTATACTACTACTCTATACTACTACTATATACTACTACTATATACTACTAATATATAATACTACTACTATACTACTACTCTATACTACTACTCTATGCTACTACTACTACTACTACTACTACTACTACTACTACTACTACTACTACTACTACTACTACTACTACTACTACTACTACTACTACTACTACTACTACTACTATGTTACTACTATACTAATATACTACCACAACTATACAACTACTATACTACTACTGCTATACTACTATATTACTACTGCTACAATACCACTATACTAATAATATACTGCTACTACCATATACTACTACAACTACTACTACTACTACTACTACTATACTACTACACTACTACTATGCTACCACTGCACTCATATATACTACTACTACTATACTACCAATATACTACTATACTACTATTATATACTACTACTATACTACCAATATATACTGCTATACTACTACTCTATAATACTACTATAATACTACTACTATACTGCCACTATACTACTATACTACTGATACTATACTACTGCTACGATGCTACTAATATACTACTACGACTACTATAATACTACTGCTATACAACTATGCTACTACTACTACTATACTACTGCTATACTATCACTATATATTACTACTGATATAAAACAACTATACTTATACTATACTACTTATATACTAATACTATACCACTACTACTATACCACCACTATACTACTACTATGCCCCTACTACTATACTACTACTACACTACTACTATACCACCACTATACTACTACTATACCACCACTAATATATACTACTACTACTATACTACTATACTATTACTATACTACTACTACTACTATGTACTGCTACAATACTACTAATTTACAACTACTATACTATCACTTCTACTATATACTACTACTATACTATACTACTACTATATTACTGCTATATATTACTACATTATACTACTAATACTACTACTACTACTACTAATAATAATAATACTATACTACTATTCTATACTACTACTACTGCTTTACTACTACTCTATACTACTACTAATATACTACTACTCTATACTATTACTCTATACTACTACTACTATACTACTACTGTATACTACTACTCTATATTACTACTCTGTACTACTAACATATACTGCTACTTTGCTACTACTACTAATGTACTACTACTACTATACTACTAACTTATACTGCTACTATATACTATTACTACTATACTACTACTACTCTTTACTACTACTACTACTATACTACTACCACTATATACTACCACTATAGTACTACTATACTACTCATATACTACTACTAGTACTACTACTATATACTGCTACTACTATAATACTACTATATACTGCTAATATTTACTACTACTACTATACCACTACTATTATACTACTACTATACCTCTACTATATACTACTACCTTATACCACTACTACTATGCTACTACTCTATACTACTACTAATATACTACTACTATACTACTACTATATACTACCACTCTATACTACTACCACTATACTTCTACTATATAGTACTACTCTATACTGCTACTACTACTACTATACTACTACTATATACTACTACTCTATACTACTACTCTATACTACAGCTCTATACTACTACTACTATATTACTACTCTATACTACTATTCTCTACTACTACTACTACTCTATACTACTGCTTTATACTATGACTACTACTCTTTACTACTAGGATAACAGGTCCATCATCATGGTGAGGCTAACAGGTCCTACATCAAGGTGAGGCTAACAGGTCCTACATCGTGGTGAGGCTAAAAGGTCCTAAACCAAGGTGAAGCTAACAGGTCCTACATCAAGGTGAGGCTAACAGGTCCTCCATCTCTGAGGAGGTTAGCGGAGGATACTGTGAGGACAATATGGTTAGAATATATTACATTTATATAGCTAGGATTGCAATGGGTCTCAAACTGCTTGACATTTGGATATAACATTCTGTATCTAGAGTTGATAATAAAACATATGAGAGACATGAGAGAGATAAAAAGAGAGAGCGAAAGAGAGAGAGGGAGGGAGAGAGAAAGAGGTAGAGAAACAGTGTGTGTGAGAGAGAGAGAACGAGAGAGAGAACGAGAGAGAGAGAACGAGAGAGAGAGAACGAGAGAGAGAGAGAGAGAGAGAGAGAGAGAGAGAGACTCTCACAATCTGGAGAAGTTGAATAGGATCCCATGATGAAGTGTTTTGTAATGTAGTTGTGTGTAATAGTACCATTATACCACCACCTACTGTGGCTAGAAAAATCACCCTGTCAGGAAGAGGGAAAAAAAGGTTTCCAGAATCCCCTTTCCTTCTCCTTCTGATGTGCAGCTGGGCTCTGACTCTCTCTCACACAGCCAAGTCCCAACCCAGATTAAGACATTAAGTTATTCTATCAGATGATCTACTGATGGAGGCAGGGGGTTCATTGACTGAAAGTGCAGAGGATAACAGCACCAATCACTGCACATATATTTTATAAAGCAGGAGATGACTAGAATCATGGTTGACAGCTACTGATCAAGGACCATATAATAATTTCCTTGCTGCAGCTTACTGTGATAGCATAATACCACGGTGCAGTATAAGGTGTGAGAAAGGTTCAGTGCATCACGGTATATTATATCACACACTTACAAGATGGCACCGACAGACATTGTCGCCCTGTTCCTAGCGCCTAGCCAACTTTGCAGTATTTTTTATTTTTTATTTTTTATTTATTGCGTTATTTGCTTAGAAAGTTTCTTGCATTTTATAACTTTTGGATATTAGATCGGCGGTCACTCACCAGCATTTCGACCAGAAATTAACTTTGCTGAATTGGATCCTTTGTTCGTACCACCGGAGGCATTTCCAGGGGTTCCTCCAAGTCGCCGCTGATGGAGAAGAAGAATATGGAGTGGGCTTTTAGTCTGACTCAGAAGGCGTGCATACCATCCATCGCTTTCCAGTCTATTACTCTGTATTGTTCAGTCCCTGGACATTAAAGCAGACGAGACCCAGGCGAGGATCTACTTCCAAAGAGACATCAGGGACTGTAACATACTCTGTTTCACAGAATCATGGCTCTCTCCGGATATACTGTCCCCGTCCATACAGCCAGCGAGGTTCTCCATACATCGCGCGGACAGGAAGACAGAACTCTGGGAAAAAGAAAGGCGGAGGTGTATGTTTCATGATTAACTGCCCATGGTTTGATTGTGGTAACGTACATAAACTCAAGTCATTTTGTTCTCTTGATCTGGAATACCTCACTATCAAATGACAACCGCATTAACTCCTGAGAGAATTCTCTTCATTTATCGTCACGGCTGACACTGCGATGTCTCTCAAGGAACTACACTCGACTTTCTGCAAACTGGAAACCGCATATCCTGAGGACACATTTATTGTAGCTGGGGATTTTAACAAAGCAAATCTGAGGAAAACGCTACCGAAGTTTTATCAACACATCGCCTGTGTTGACCATTGCTAATCCCCCTCCCGTGACGGCTACAAGGCACTCCCCCGCCCTCCCTTCGGCAAATCAGATCACGCCTCCATTCTGATCCTCCCTTCCTATAGGCTTAAACAGGAATTACCTGTAGTAAGGACTGTTCAACCTTGGTCTGACCAATTGGAATCTATGCTTCAAGATTGTTTTGATCATGCGGACTGGGATATGTTCCAGGTTGCCTCTGAGTATAGACTGACTCAGTGACTGAGTTCATCAGGAAGTACATAGAGTATGTTGTTCCCACTGTGACGATTAGAACTTATCCAAAGGAAAAAACATGGATAGATGGCAGCATTCGCGCAAAACTGAAAGCGAGAACCACCACATATAACCACGGCAAGGTGACTGGGAACATGGACGAGTTCAAACAGTCTAGCTATGCCCTCCGTAAGACAAAGTGGAGTCAATTCAATGGCTCAGACACGAGACGCATGTGGCAGGGACTTCAGACAATCACGGATTATAAAGGGAAAACCAACCACGTCGCCGACACCGATGCCTTGATCCCGGACAAGCTAAACACCTTCTTCTCCCGCTTTGAGGAAAACACAGTGCCAAAGACGCGGGCCACCACCACTCGTTCTCCGTGGCCAACTTGAGTGAGTCATTTAAGTGTGCTAACCCTCACAAGGCTGCCGGCCCAGAGGGCATCCCTAGCCGCGTCCTCAAAGCATGTGTAGACCAGCTGGCTGGAGTGTTTACGGACATATGCAATCTCTCCCTATCCCCGTCTGTTGTCCCCACTTGCTTCAAGATGTCCACCATTGTTCCTGTACCCAAGAAAGCGAAGGTAACTGAACTAAATGACTATTGCCCCTTTGCATTCACTTCTGTCATCATGAAGTGCTTTGTGAGGCTAGTTAAGGATCATATCAGCTCCACCTTACCCGACACCTTAGACCCACTACAATCTGTATACCACCCCAACAGATCCATGGATGATGCAATTGCAATCGCACTGCACACTGCCGTATCTCATCTGGACAAGTGGAATACCTGTGTAAGAATGCTGTTCATCGACTACAGCTCAGCCTTCAACACCATAGTGCCCTCTAAGCTCATCATTAAGCTTGGGGCCCTGGGTCTGAACCCCGCCCTGTGCAACTGGGTCCTCGACATCTTGACGGGCGGAACCCAGGTGGTGAAGGTAGGCAACAACACCTCCGCTACGCTGATCCGCAACACTGGGGCCCCACAAGGGTTTGTGCTCAGCCCCCTCCTGTACTCCCTGTTCACCCATGACTGCGTGGCCATGCACGTCTCCAACTCAATCATCAAGTTTGCAGACGACACAACAGTGGTAGACCTGATTACCAACAATGACGAGACATCCTACAGGGAGGAAGTGAGGGCCCAGGCAGAGTGGTGCCAGGAAAATAACCTCTCCCTCAACATCAACGAAACAAAGGAGCTGATCGTGGACTTCAGGAGATAGCAGAGGGAGCACGCCCCCATCCACATCGACAGGGCTGCAGTAGAGAGGGTGAAAAGCTTCAAGGTCCTCTTTGTTCACATCACTGACAACCTGAAATGCTCCATTCACACAGACAGTGTGGTGAAGAAGGCTCAATAGAGCCTCTTCTATCTCAGGAGGCTAAAGAAATTCGGCTAGGCCCTTAAGTCTCTCACAAATGTCTACAGATGCACCATTGAGAGCATCCTGTCGGGCTGTATCACCACCTGGTACAGCAATTGCACTGTCCACAACCGCAGGGCTCTCCAGAGGGTGGTGTGGTCAGCCCAACGCATCACTTGGGGCACACTGCCTGCCATCCAGGGAACCTACTACCATACCCCGTTATAATAATAAATAATAATATGCCATTTAGCAGACGCTTTTATCCAAAGCGACTTACAGTCATGCGTGCATACATTTTTTTTTTTGTGTATGGGGTGGTCCCGGGGATCGAACCCACTACCTTGGCGTTACAAGCGCCGTGCTCTACCAGCTGAGCTACAGAGGACCGTTCAAAGGCACTTACATATTTTGTCGTGCCCATTCACCCTCTGAATGGCACACATACACAATCCATGTCTCAATTGTCTCAAGGCTTAAAAATCCTTATTAACCTGTCTCCTCCCCTTCATCTACACTGATTAAGGTGGATTTAACTGGTGACATCAATAAGGGATCATAACTTTCACCTGGATTAACCTGGTCAGTCTATGTCAGTCTATGCCACTGTCCTGTCCTGTCCTGAATTGTCCTGTCCTGTCCTGTATTGTTCTGTCCTGTCCTGTCCTGTCCTGTCCTTTCCTGTATTGTTCTGTCCTGTCCTGTTCAGTCCTGTCCTGTATTGTTCTGTCCTTTCCTGAATTGTCCTGTCCTGTCCAGTATTGTCCTGTCCTGTCCAGTCCTGCCCTGTATTGTCCTGTCCTGTCCTGTCCAGTCCTATCCTGTATTGTCCTGTCCTGTTCCCTATACCATGTCTTGCATCTCTTCTGTGTTTTCAGATCAGTGTAGATGAAGGAGATGAGACAGGCGATGACAGGAAGCACGGTAAAAAATGACTCTGGGGTGAATTTAAATTGACAAAGAAATACAAGTCCTTTCAGTGATTTGTTGATTTCATTTTACCCAAAACATTTTGTATTTTAAGTGATTTAAGTGATTTAATTTACTACATTTTTATAATATTTCTCTCAACTTAATAAAGTTATTGCAACAACTTGCCACGTGGCTCCACTTTTAGAGGATTGTGGGTAATTCAACATTTTTGGACTATGATTATTTTACACAATGTTGTATGCATGTTTGAATAAAGAAAAGTATATTTCTATATTAGTATAAAGCAGCTTGTTGTACCATGAGGTGTAATGGGTCATGATGAACAGATATCAATCGTCAGGCAAATTGACGTTCAATGATGAGACGACCCATTCCCACCATCACCACTCTTAATGACTGAGGCAAATGCAGCACCTTGCAATGCTTGCAGTTTGTCTCCAGTTACTGCTGAAGTGAGTTAAAATGGCAAATGATCAAATACATTAAACAATGTTAAACATTAAATGTTTCTGATACACTAGTATTTTAGGTTTACCAAATATGTGTCACATCAACTCATATTTAATCATATTATCCTGAAATCCAACACATTTTTATGGCTATTATTAATTCCCTGTACATACTTTATTTGTGTCAATTCAAATATATTATTCTTTTTTTAAACTCAAAAACATAGGACATTACATCTACTCAATAATATTGTGTGTACATTTGTTGCCTTAGTTTTATTAAGTAGATTTAGCACTTTATTTTTTTACAGTGTAGAGCATTGAGCCACTGCTATGTTACAGTCCCGTGCCAGTGCAGATTAGGGGAGGAAGCTACAGCAGAGTATTGAGCCATATTATCAGTCTGGGCCAGCGCAGATGAAGGAGAGGAGGGAGAAGCTAATGTAGAGTAATTGGTGTCAACTCAGGGTCAACGAGAGGCCAAAGATCAGACTGTGTCTACTGCCCCCCTCTAGTGGTCAGTCTGGGAACAACCCGGATAGGGGAAGGTGAGAACAGCCTGGGTGGAGCAGGAGAGAGCAGGCTGGGTAGAGGAGAGAACATCCTGGGTAGAGCAGGAGAAAGCAGGCTGGGTAGAGAAGGTGAGAACAGCCTGGATAGAGGAGGAGAGAACAGCCTGGGTGGAGTGAACAGTCTGGGTGGACAGGAGAGAACAGCCTGGGTAGAGGAGAGAACAGTCTGGGTAGAGGAGAAGAGAAAAGCCTGGGTGACAGGAGAGAACAGCCTGGGTGGACAGAAGAGAAAAGCCTGGGTGACAGGAGAGAACAGCCTGGGAGGACAGGAGAGAACAGCCTGGGTGGACAGGAGAGAACAGCTTGGGTAGAGGAGAAGAGAACATATACCCTCAAACACCAAGTTAGGCAGCGGCGATTTTAGCATGTGAATCTTGGTGGGGCAAACAAAAACAAAAAAATTGGGGATGCATGCCAGCAAAGCCACAACACAACACTAAACAATACATTAATTGCACTATAATGGTGACAAACGGTGCCAACAAACTATTAGGGTCTACATAAAGCTGTCCCATACAGCACCTACACCTGGCTATCAGCGGAACCTTGTCTGGCAGCGAAACAGTTCATTCAGCCTAATTTACTGCCTTTAAAAAAAACATAGCTGATATGGCTGACTTGCTTGAACAAATGTAGTTTCTACTGACAATTGAGATGTACAAACTATGGCATAAGGGGACGACCAGCGGATAAGAGGCAATCCGTAATTTAAATTAAGACATTAATGAGCAAGCTAGGATGGACATAGTCAATATAACTATTTGTTTAGCACTTTTGAAATGTACAGTGACAGAATTCAGAACATGGGCCATTCTTACAGTATTCTCCCTATACACCAAGTCAGAACTGTAGGATAAATAAAGGGGGATATAAGCAGACAATAAAAGCTCTCACAATATTCAATGACATTTCTCTAAAACAGGTTATAGGCTACATGTGCACCACCAAGTCAGAACAGTAGGCGAAATTAAGAGTGGAAAATAGACCAAATTATTAGGGTGAGGCACATGGGCTACTAACAGCTCACTACACAACACACACTTCGTATTACTTTCTTAGCTACAGAATGCATATTACATAATTTATTCCGCAGCATACAAGACATTTTTGGACTCACCTTGTTGTGCTGTGCTCACTTGAACAGGAAGGTGGCGCGGCAGTCCTTCGTGGGCAAATTTTGTCATCAAACTTTGTCATCAAAGTCTGGCATTCTCCGGATTTATGGTGCTTTCAAGACAACTGGGAACTCAGAAAAAAACAAGGTTGAATCATGATGACGTAAGTGATCTTCAGTTCGTAGCTCTAGAAAGAGGCCCGAGTTCCCGACGTACAATTCCGAGTTGGATGTCCATTCAAAATGTATTTTCCCAGTCGTAGCTCATTTTTTCACGAGTTCCCAGTTGTCTTGAACTCACTGAAGTCAGATTTCCCAGTTCCAAGTTAACAGTTGTTTTGAGCGCGGCAGAAGTCCTGCTGGATTGACAGCATGGCCAATATTGAACGTTTATCATTTTAAGCTTGGAAAAGAGACCCTTAAACCAAGAATTGGGACCACACAGCCACTCCACTGAATAGCAGGCTAGTGATTGCTTTGCAATGCTTGCAGTTAGCCACTGATTCCTTCCAAACCACTCATTGTAGAATTTGCGATTTCCAACTTGTTGTGTAATGTTGATGTCCAATGGCCGATGAGCACTGATAAGTTTTATCTATAATTATTTATCTTCATATGACAAGGATTAAAAAGGATTTGCCAGTAGATTGTCAACTTGATTCATGACGATGACTGCTAGCTAAGATTTTGAAAGTATGATGTTGACATGATCAGTCCAATCAAGAACATTACCAACCCCTAAGCTCCGTTTTTCCCGCTGGCTGCCCCACCACCACAGAAAGCACTGAGCTGGGCTGAAACACCTGCATTTTGGAGCTGACTTACTCAAGAAAGCAAAAAGAGACCATGTTTGTATGTGGCTTGATTAACTCAATGATTTTATTTAATTTTTTACATTGTTTGCGAACTGATATGTGACACGTATTAATGGCAAAATACCCCCCAAAAAAGTATGATTCTTTTTTTTTTGTTGCTAAAAATGTGGGGCTCAAAACATCATTCTTGCCACCTCCAGAGAGCAGACAGGGAAGAAACCATCATTTACCACTAGGCTGCTATTTATTTTATTTTATTTTTTTATTTCACCTTTATTTATATGCTATACATATTTATTTACCACTAGGCTGCTATACATATTTATTTACCTCTAGTCTGCTATTCATATTTATTTACCACTAGGCTGCTATACATATTTATTTACCACTAGGCTGCTATACATATTTATTTACCACTGCGCTGCTATTCATATTTATTTACCACTAGGCTGCTATACATATTTATTTACCACTAGGCTGCTATTCATATTTATTTACCACTAGGCTGCTATACATATTTATTCACCACTGCGCTGCTATTCATATTTATTTACCACTAGGCTGCTATACATATTTATTTACCACTGCGCTGCTATTCATATTTATTTACCACTAGGCTGCTATACATATTTATTTACCACTAGGCTGCTATTCGTATTTATTTACCTCTAGGCTGCTATACATATTTATTTACATCTAGGCTGCTATACATATTTATTTGGCTTGTCATTCTATAGTTTTTCATGGAATTTACTTAGAATTGAATTTTTTACGAGCTCTGTGTATTCTTGGGTGAAATTGAAAATAGTGAGGGAGCGCCGCTCCTCCGTGCTCCGGGCAGCACTACACCCCTGGACAGGAGAGGACAGCCTGGGTAGAGGAGGAGAGAACAGCCTGGGAGGAGAGGAGAGAACAGCCTGGGAGGAGAGGAGAGAGCAGCCTGGGTGGACAGGAGAGAACAGCCTGGGTGGAGGAGGAGAGAACAGCCTGGGTGGAGGAGGAGAGAACAGCCTGGGAGGAGAGGAGAGAACAGCCTGGGAGGAGAGGAGAGAGCAGCCTGGGTGGAGGAGGAGAGAACAGCCTGGGTGGAGGAGGAGAGAACAGCCTGGGAGGAGAGGAGAGAACAGCCTGGGTGGACAGGAGAGAACAGCCTGGGAGGAGAGGAGAGAACAGCCTGGGTAGAGGACAAGAGAACAGCCTGGGTGGAGGAGGAGAGAACTGCCTGGGTGGACATGAGTGAACAGCCTGGGTGGACAGGAGAGAACAGCCAGATAATGGGTTTAGGGGGAAAAAATCAAAATGGTCACCACACTGCATTAGCTTGGTTTAGATGTTTGTTAATAGAATGAGTTCATACAGAAATAAGGACTATATGATTGATTATGTGATATAAGATTTCACAGATTATTTTTCCATGCATCAGCATTTAGGAAGCCAGCAAAAAAACACTATCCAAACTTGAGAACCGCAACGGAAAGAACCCAACGGCTGTCTCACTGTCAATTGAACAAAAAAGACTGGAGGAAGTTAAGTATGATACATTCAACTGGATTGTTTTGGCCTGCTTTTAATATCATAATCCACAGTCTTAAGTTTCAATGCCACAATTCATAATTAAACGATTCAATCAAAACATACATGTTCAACTATTAAAAGGAAACCATATCCCTCTTCTGAAAGAAGGCGTTGTGGAAGCAGCCAAGGAATTCACAGTGTGTGTGTGTGTGTGTGTGTGTGTGTGTGTGTGTGTGTGTGTGTGTGTGTGTGTGTGTGTGTGTGTGTGTGTGTGTGTGTGTGTGTGTGTGTGTGTGTGTGTGTGTGTGTGTGACGGGAACTATTCTATAATCACTGAGATGTTAGTTACTGTTACTAATCTCATTTCTGCTCTCAGATCTCAAACTGTGCTTAACATGAAGGTTCATTGTTGTTATCGAATATATCCACATAAGCCTGGTCTGGTCATGGTTCAAAGGTTAACTTCCCAGTCCATAGCCTATGTCTGGTAATACGTCTGTAACACAAGTATAAAGTGTAACCAGCCTGTCTCTCCCACTTTGAATTACAGGGGGGAGAAAAATAAGGTTACAGTTTTTGTTTCCCCGGTTTTTTTTTATCGCTTTGGTGCAATATTCACAAGCATGTGGTACATTTTCAACTCTTAGTACAAAACTTAAAACACATAATCAAAAGGCCAGTTTAAGCACACTTTCAATAGACTAAGTACAACACACAAAATGTTTCACCAAACTCAACTAGAAATACATGTTACAAATTGCAATACATGTTCATATAAAGTAGTTGCCTTTCACAATGTAATGCTCACATTACTTTTTAAATGACTCTCTTCCCTTTTGTTAAAAGCCATTTTACTATTACTTAATCCGACTGCGCTCAATTGATGATCACTTAAATGTTTGGTAAACCTATAGATTTGAGATGTAAACTGGTTTGTCTACTACAGATTTAGAGAACTA
>NW_025533658.1:312500-367500 GCF_020615455.1 Coregonus clupeaformis
CTCCTCCGCACACTCCACTGGCTTCCAGTTGAGGCTTGCATCTACGACAAGACCATGGTGCTTGTCTACGGAGCTGTGAGGGGAACGGCACCTCCTTACCTTCAGGCTCTGATCAGACCCTACACCCAAACGAGGGTACTACGTTCATCCACCTCTGGCCTGCTAGCTCCCCTACCTCTACGGAAGCACAGTTCCCGCTCAGCCCAGTCAAAGCTATTCGCTGCTCTGGCACCCCAATGGTGGAACAAGCTCCCCCACGACGCCAGGACAGCGGAGTCACTGACCACCTTCCGGAGACACTTGAAACTCTACCTCTTTAAGGAATACCTGGAATAGTATAAAGTAATCCTTCTTCCCCCACCCCCCATTAAAAAAAAAAAAAAAAAAAAAAGTGGTTGTCCCACTGGCTATCATAAATTGAATGCACCAATTTGTAAGTCGCTCTGGATAAGAGCGTCTGCTAAATTATGTGAATCCCCTAATCAATCTACACACAATACCCCATAATGATGAAGCAAAAGCAGATTTTTTTTGTTTGTGCAAAATTATAAAAAAAATTACAAATGGAAATATCACATTTACTTAAGTATTCAGTCCCTTGACTCAGTACTTTGTTGAAGCGCCTTTGGCAGCGATTACAGCCACGAGTCTTCTTGGGTATGACGCTACAAGATTGGCACACCAGTATTTGGGGAGTTTTTCCCATTCTTCTCTGCAGATCCTCTCAAGCTCTGTCAGGTTGGAGGGGAGCGTCGCTGCACAGCTATTTTCAGGTCTCCAGAGATGTTCGAGCGGGTTCAAGTCCGGGCTCTGGCTGGGCCACTCAAGGACATTCAGAGCCTTGTCCCGAAGCCACTCCTGCGTTGTCTTGGCTGTGTGCTTAGGGTTGTTGTCCTGTTGGAAGGTGAACCTTCGCCCCAGTCTGAGGTCATGATTGCTCTAGAGCAGGTTTTCATCGATCTCTGTGTACTTTGCTCTGTTCATCTTTCCCTCGATCCTGACTAGTCTCCCAGTCCCTGCCGCTGAAAAACATCCCCACAGCCTGATGCTGCCACCACCATGCTTCACCTTAGGGATGCTGCCAGGTTTCCTCCAGACGTGAAGCTTGGCATTCAGGCCAAATAGTTCATTCTTGGTTTCATCAGACCAGACAATATTGTTTCTCATGGTCTGAGAGTCCTTTAGGTGCCTTTTGGCAAACTCCAAGCGGGCTGTCATGTGCCTTTTCCTGAGGAGTGGCTTCCGTCTGGCCAATCTACCATAAAGGCCTGATTGGTGGAGTGCTGCAGAGATGATTGTCCTTCTGGAAGGTTCTTCCATCTCCACAGAGGAACTCTGGAGCTCTGTCAGATTGACCATCGGGTTCTTGGTCACCTCCCTGACCAAGGCCCTTCTACACCGATTGCTCAGTTTTGCCAGGAGGCCAGCTCTAGGAAGAGTCTTGGTGGTTCCAAACTTCTTCCATTTAAGAATGATGGAGGCCACTGTGTTCAGAAATGTTTTGGTACCCTTCCCCAGATCTGTGCCTCGACACAATCCTGTCTCAGAGCTCTACGGACAATTCCTTCGACGTCATGGCTTGGTTTTTCCTCTGACATGCACTGTCAACTGTGGGACCTTATATAGACAGATGTGTGCCTTTGCAAATCATGTCCAATCAATTGAATATACCACAGGTGGACTCCAATCAATTTGTAGAAACATCTCAAGGATGATCAATGGAAACAGAATGCACCTGAGCTCAATTGATACTTTTCTGAAACATTTCTAAAAACCTGTTTTCACTTAGTAATTTTTGGGTATTGAAAAAAATTACGGCTGTTACGTAACAAAATGTGGAAAAAGTGAAGGGGTCTGAATACTTTCCGAATGCACTGTATATGTAGAGAGAGAGAGATTGAGAGAGGAAGAGAGAGAGAGGAAGAGAGAGAGAGAGAGAGGAAGAGAAGAGAGAGAGGAGGAGAGAGAGAGGGACAATGGGAAGGAGAGAAAGAATGAGATGTAGAGAATGATTGGATGAATGGATTGAGAATAGAGGGGTAGTCTGGAGGAGTCAGGCCTTGTCAACATCAAGACTACTCCAGGAGTCACAGAGGGAGGAGAGGCAGGCCTTGTCAGCATCAAGACTACTCCAGGAGTCACAGAGGAACGAGAAGAGGTGGTCCTCTGTAGCTCAGCTGGTAGAGCACGGCGCTTGTAACGCCAAGGTAGTGGGTTCGATCCCCGGGACCACCCATACACAAACAAATGTATGCACGCATGACTGTAAGTCGCTTTGGATAAAAGCATCTGATAAATGGCATATTATTATTATTATTATAGACCTCACAGTGAAATGCTTACTTACAAGCCCTTAACCAACAATGCAGTAAAAAATAGATAAGTAAAAAATAAAAATAGCAAATAATTAAAGAGCAGCAGCAGTAAAATAAAATAACAGTAGGGAGGCTATATACAGGGGGTACCGGTACAGAGTCAATGTGCGGGGGCACCGGTTAGTCAAGGTAATTGAGGTAATATGTACATGTGGGTAGAGTTAAAGTGACTATGCATAGATAATAAACAGAGTAGCAGCAGTGTAAAAGAGGGGTTGGGGTGGGAGGGCAATGCAAGTAAAAGAGGGGTTGGGGTGGGAGGGCAATGCAAATAGTCCGGGTAGCCATTTGATTAGCTGTTCA
The DNA here is from genome assembly GCF_020615455.1 of Coregonus clupeaformis. Lineage (NCBI taxonomy): Eukaryota > Metazoa > Chordata > Actinopteri > Salmoniformes > Salmonidae > Coregonus > Coregonus clupeaformis. The sequence goes on from NW_025533658.1 coordinate 315,179, forward strand.
GGAGTCTTATGGCTTGGGGGTAGAAGCTGTTAAGAATCCTTTTGGACCTAGACTTGGCACTCCGGTACAGCTTGCCGTGAAGGTAGCAGAGATAACAGTCTATGACTAGGGTGGCTGGAGTCTTTGACAATTTTTAGGGCCTTCCTCTGACACAGCCTGGTTTAGAGGTCCTGGATGGCAGGAAGCTTGGCCCCAGTGATGTACTGGGCCGTACGCACTACCCTCTGTAGTGCCTTGCGGTCGGAGGCCGAGCAGTTGCCATACCAGGCGGTGATGCAACCAGTCAGGATGCTCTCGATGGTCCAACTGTATAACTTTTTGAGGATCTGAGGACCCATGCCAAATCTTTTCAGTCTCCTGAGGGGGAATAGGCTTTGGAGGAAGGAACAGTATGGCGTCCCAGTAGGTCAATCCGGGTGGATTTATACTGCAACAGATTGAGTAGCTTCAGACTTTATTAAACCAGACCTGGGTTTAAATACAATTTGAAATCTTTCTGTTAGGAAGACTGGGGTTTGCTTTTAGTCTCCCTGGAGTGCCACATGTGCAGGGTTTGGTTTATTCTACTGGTTCCACTGTGTCAGTCAAGCTCAATCAATCCCAAGTAAAGTATCTGAAATTATTTCTAATAGTATTTGAACCCAGGGCCCAGATTCACAAAACACTACTTATGCAAAAACTCAATCATCTAATTTCTTCTTAACCTTTTGCTTAAGGAGGAACAAAAAAAATTGCGCAAAAACATTTCCAATAACCTTTTTGAGGAATAGCAACTTTGCTTAACTTTCTTCTTAAATCTATAGTTAAGGAAAAAATGGCAGTTAGGAAGAAATTTCTTAAGTTGGTTTTGTGAATCTGGGCCCTGGTCTGTATCTGACTAAGCAGTAAAATCTTGTTGTTTGCTCACCTTGCTGTGATTGGCCTGTTTACAGGACAAAGCCCTGACTCACTCCAGCCCTTCAGCTGACTGCCTCCACTCCAGACTCACACTCTGCAGGTTAGTCTGTGTGTTAATGTGTGTGTTTATCTTCCCTGGGTCAACCTGGGCTAACATGGGTCACAACCTGTGTTAGCACGCTGGCTGTTGTGCTGTGTTGACCCATGCTAACCTGTTATAGGATAATCTAACAGAAAATGTGGACATCCTGCTGAGGATAAGAGACTGTATGTAAGCAAAAGAGAAGAGAAGAGGAGAGGAGAGGAGAGAGGAGAAGAGAAGAGATAGTAAGGGGGGGGTAGAAGAGGACTAGAGTTTGTATATGCATGTAGCAGAAGAGAGGAGAGAAGGAGAGGGAGGAGAAGAGAAGAGAAGAGAAGAGAAGAGAAGAGAAGAGAAGAGAAGAGAAGAGAAGAGAAGAGAAGAGAAGAGAAGAGAAGAGAAGAGAAGAGAAGAGAAGAGAAGAGAAGAGAAGAGAAGAGAAGAGAAGAGAAGCGAAGAGAGGACTTTTTTACCAAACCCTAGAAAATCCTTTTACATAATCCTCAGAGTGTCGTTACACAAACTGACACAACACAGCTACACCAGATTTAATCAACTTTAACCCTCGCTAAAGGAAACAGTTATTAAATACATTCTCATCAAAATTAAAACTGGACTAACTTGAGAGTAAATTTCCCTCCCCGCTTTTTTCTTTTCCTGGTGAAGTTTTTACGTCTTGATTCTGAGAAACTGGACTTGAGTCTTTATGCAATAGAGATTTAATTACCTCTGAAAGTCCCCTCCTCAAACAAAGGTACAGGGATTATAGGTCTCAGAAACATCTCTAAAATGTGCTTCTGGAGGGCAGCACTGACCATAACTTAAACGCTAAAAGCAGATCCATGTCAATTTCAGTCTTGGCTCATCGTGAGAAACGACATTTCATGTAATCTAATATACAGACCAAATAAATGTTGGGTTATGAAACGGTGATGTTTTTCAGAAGTTGCCAGTAAGCATGTCTGGAGAGTGTACTGAACCCTGTCTCTGCTATGGCCCCTGGCTGGGTTGGAAGTTGGAGGCAAGGACTGAGGAAGGACACAGTGTCCACTCTACACCCTACAGTCTCTGACAGCTCTTCCCCACCCCTTCCTCTCTGATATCAATGGAGCCCTTTTGAAGGCCTGTCATAAAACGTAATACCCTGCAAAGGAAGATGTCAGGTCTTTAGTTTATTTCTGTGTGTGCTGAACAGTGTTGTGAGTGCAATAACAGAGATGGGAACTGTCACTAGCTATGTTTCCATTAACTTGTCCAGTGATTTTTTTGGTCGACATTTAGAAAGTTAGCATTGAAAATAGATATGACAATTGCCTGTTAGGGTGAGTTTCCATTCAACTATCTTGTGTCGATAAAAACAGCAGGACATAATGACATCACACCTAAAAAAAAACGACAGTGTCGAATCAAAATGTAGTAGTTGAAGTGTTTCCATTACCCATCAGGCAAATTGCGCATTAATAAATTGGCGACAGCCTGTATGCCCACCCACCTATCTGTTTCATGTCTCAAGTAGCCCGCGGAAGCCAGCATGGATAGAATGTAATAATTGACTAATATTTGCCAGATTCTTATAATTCTCATATGCCAACGTATCGCCACGGTCCATGCCATGGTGTAACTTGCAGTCGTCCTAGTAGAGATCTGAAGCAATTTGATGGTGAAACTTCAAATTGCAATGTGAAGCAATTCAGGCATTCTTGAAAGTCAAGACAATCCTTGTCTTGCAAAGAAAAACTATTTTTCTAGTTAAATTAATGGATTTTGCAAGCCGTAAGAATTTAGAATTAAATGTGAATTGGAGCTTTATAGTTACGCGATGACATCACTGCCCCACGTACCTACAAAATTAATCGACAATCGTGATGTATTAGAAAAACACAATTTCTATCGTCATTTGTCGCAATAAAGACAATTCCTGTCAAACGGATAAAAATGTATTGGATCTTTAGAACATTTCTCCTAAATCTTTCCATTACAAACTAGGGTCAATGGAAACCTGCCTATTGGGTCACTGTGGTCACGTAGCAACAGTCAGTGTGTCTAGGTGCTATGGGTTACAACACAAAGCACTCCATGTTAGGGTTAAAGAATAATGCAGAAGTCTTTCAGTCCTCGGACATGTCAGAGAGGACAGTGGACTCATCCCTGCTAATCTTTCCATCTCTGTGATGGCCCAGGTCATCTTTTAACAGAGAGGACAGTGGACTCATCCCTGCTAATCTTTCCATCTCTGTGATGGCCCAGGTCATCTTTTAACTGGGGTGAGGTCTGGTTGTTAAGCAACAGTACGATAGTAGCTTCTATACAAACAGAGAATGACTTCTCCATTTCTTAGATCAGATAAGATGTCTGGGTGATAGGGGAGCCATGGGAATATTTTGTGTCTTTCCAAGTCATGTTTGTCTAGATACAGCCATGGGAACTGATCATCTCTTTGTCCTGTTCCTATTACAGATTGCTCTGAATATCAACCGCCAATGAGTTTTGTCTGACAACTGATGACTTCCTAATATGGATGCCGTACAAAACGAACATAAAGGGTGACAGCATCAGTCATTGAACCCTATTGTATGACAATGCTGTCTAATGCTCTCTCATGGGTTAAATTATGCCTTACCTGATATTTAATCATGTCCTTTCTCTCATTGTTACTGTTTTTGACTGTTGTAATGTGTACAAATGATCCATTCAATTTATACAACGTCATGTGTAGTAACAACAGTAAGTATGTCAGTAAGTAAGCAGTGAGTGGGTATGTGTAATAGGTATTGCATTATGGAATCTGAGAAAACAGAAATTCCACCATGCAGGCTAACTGACTGTTCCAGGCAGCTCCTCTCTTACACAGGAATTACACCAATGCTGCTTTTGGACAGCACTGTCTTTAACGAAGGAAGAGGCTCATTAAGACGCTATCTCTTTCATTGTTACCCAACGCTTAGGGTTACCTGAACTGTACTCATATCCTTCCATATCCTTTTCTGTACATAATGCCCTGAATCTTTTCTACAACACCCGGAGAACTGCCCCCTTTATTCTATGTACCCAACGCACTAGAAGACCAGTTCTTAAAACCTTTAGTCGTATCCTTATTCTAGTCCTCCTCTGTTCCTCTGGTGATGTAGAGGCTAACCCAGGCCCTGCAGCCCCCAGTATCACTCCTACTCCCCAGGAGCTATCATTTGTTGACTTCTGTAACCGTAAAAGTCTTGGGTTTCTGCACGTAAATATCAGAAGCCTCCTTCCTAAGTTTGAGTTATTCACTGCGTTAGCACACTCCGCCAACCCTGATGTTCTAGCAGTGTCTGAATCCTGGCTTAGGAAGGCCACCAAAAATTCTGAAATTTCCATCCCCAACTATAACATTTTCCGTCTAGATAGAACTGCCAAAGGGGGTGGAGTTGCAATCTACTGTAGAGATAGCCTGCAGAGCTCTATCATACTATCCAGGTCTGTGCCCAAACAGTTTGAGGTTCTACTTCTAAAAATCCACCTTTCCAGAAATAAATCTCTCACTGTTGCCGCTTGCTACAGACCCCCTCAGCCCCCAGCTGTGCCCTGGACACCATATGTGAATTGATTGCCCCCATCTATCCTCAGAGTTCGTACTGCTTGGTGACCTAAATTGGGATATGCTTAACACCCCGGCCATCCTACAATCTAAACTAGATGCCCTCAATCTCACACAAATTATCAACGAACCTACCAGGTACAACCCTAAATCCGTAAACATGGGTACCCTCATAGATATCATCCTGACTAATTTACCCTCTAAATACACCTCCGCTGTCTTCAACCAGGATCTCAGCGATCACTGCCTTATTGCCTGCGTCCGTAACGGGTCCGCGGTCAAACGACCACCCCTCATCACTGTCAAACGCTCCCAAAAACACTTCAGCGAGCAGGCCTTCCTAATTGACCTGGCACAGGTATCCTGGATGGATATAGATCTCATTCCGTCAGTAGAGGATGCCTGGTTGTTCTTTAAAAGTAATTTCCTCTCAATCTTAAATAAACATGCCCCATTCAAAAAATACAGAACTAAGAACAGATATAGCCCCTGGTTCTCCTCAGACTTGACTGCCCTTGACCAGCACAAAAACATCCTGTGGCGTACTGCATTAGCATCAAATAGCCCCCGCGATATGCAACTTTTCAGGGAAGTTAGGAACCAATATACACAAGCAGTTAGGAAAGCAAAGGCTAACTTTTTCAAACAGAAATTTGCATCCTGTAGCACTAACTCCAAAAAGTTTTGGGACACTGTAAAGTCCATGGAAAATAAGAGCACTTCCTCCCAGCTGCCCACTGCACTGAGGCTAGGAAACACTATCACCACCGATAAATCTACAATAATCGAGAATTTCAACAAGCATTTTGCTACGGCTGGCCATGCTTTCCACCTGGCTACCACTACCCCGGCCACCAGCTCTGCACCCTCCGCTGCAACTTGCCCATGCCCCCCCCGCTTCTCCTTCACACAAATCCAGACAGCTGATGTTCTGAAAGAGCTGCAAAATCTGGACCCCTACAAATCATCTGGGCTAGACAATCTGGACCCTTTCTTTCTAAAACTAGCCGCCGAAATTGTCGCAACCCTATTACTAGCCTGTTCAACCTCTCTTTCGTAACGTCTGAGATCCCCAGAGATTGGAAAGCTGCCGCGGTCATCCCCCTCTTCAAAGGGGGTGACACTCTAGATCCAAACTGTTACAGACCCATATCCATCCTGCCCTGCCTTTCAAAAGTTTTTGAAAGCCAAGTCAACAAACAGATCACCGACCATTTCGAATCCCACCGTACCTTCTCCGCTATGCAATCCGGTTTCCGAGCTGGTCATGGGTGCACCTCAGCCACGCTCAAGGTCCTAAACGATATTATAACCGCGATCGATAATAGACAGTACTGTGCAGCTGTTTTCATTGACCTGGCCAAGGCTTTCGACTCTGTCAACCACCGCATTCTTATTGGCAGACTAAATAGCCTTGGTTTCTCAAATGACTGCCTCGCCTGGTTCACCAACTACTTCTCAGATAGAGTTCAATGTGTCAAATCGGAGGGTCTGTTGTCTGGACCTATGGCAGTCTCTATGGGGGTGCCACAGGGTTCAATTCTTGGGCCGACTCTTTTCTCTGTGTATATCAATGACGTCGCTCTTGCTGCTGGTGACTCTCAGATCCACCTCTACGCAGACGACACCATTTTGTATATATCTGGCCCTTCATTGGACACTGTGTTAACAAACCTCCAAACGAGCTTCAATGCCATACAACACTCCTTCAGTAGCCTCCAACTGCTCTTAAACACTAGTAAAACTAAATGCATGCTCTTCAACCGAACGCTGCTTGCACCCGCCCACCCGACTAGAATCACTACTCTCGACGGGTCTGACCTAGAGTATGTGGACAACTACAAATATCTAGGTGTCTGGTTAGACTGTAAACTCTCCTTCCAGACTCACATTAAGAATCTCCAATCCAAAGTTAAATCTAGAATCGGTTTCCTATTTCGCAACAAAGCCTCCTTCACTCATGCTGCCAAACATGCCCTCGTAAAACTGACTATCCTACCGATCCTTGACTTCGGCGATGTCATTTACAAAATAGCCTCCAACACTCTACTCAGCAAATTGGATGTAGTCTATCACAGTGCCATCCGTTTTGTCTCCAAAGCCCCATATAATACCCACCACTGTGACCTGTACGCTCTTGTTGGCTGGTCCTCACTACATATTCGTCGCCAAACCCACTGGCTCCAGGCCATCTATAAATCACTGCTAGGCAAATCCTCGCCTTATCTTAGCTCATTGGTCACCATAGCAACACCCACCCGTAGTCTGCGCTCCAGCAGGTATATCTCACTGGTCATCCCCAAAGCCAACACCTCCTTTGGCCGCAATTCCTTACAGTTCTCTGCTGCCAATGACTGGAACGAAATGCAAAAATCTCTGAAGCTGGAGACACTTATCTCCCTCACTAACTTTAAGCATCAGTTGTCAGAGCACCTTACCGATCACTGCACCTGTACACAGCCCATCTGAAATTAGCCCGCCCAACTACCTCATCCCTATATTGTTATTTATTTTGCTAATTTGTACCCCGGTATCTCTATTTGCACATCATCTCTTGCACATCTATCATTCCAGTGTTAATACTAATTGTAATTATTTTTGCACTATAGCCTATTTATTGCCTTACCTCCATAACTTGCTACATTTGCACACACTGTATATATATATATTTCTGTTGTATTTTTGACTTTGTTTTGTTTTACCCCATATGTAACTCTGTGTTGTTGTTTTTATCGCACTGCTTTGCTTTATCTTGGCCAGGTCGCAGTTGTAAATGAGAACTTGTTCTCAACTGGTTTACCTGGTTAAATAAAGGTGAAATAAATTTTTTTTAAAAAGACACATACTGTACATAATACCTCACACACACACACACTCACACACACATATACGCATGCACGCACGCACACGCGCACACACACACTCCACCCCCACACACCCCCCACCCCCCACACACACCCACCCCCCACACACACCCACCCCCCACACACACCCACCCCCCCACACACACCCACCCCCCACACACCCCCACCCCCCACACACACCCACCCCCCCCACTCACCCCCACCCCCCCACACACACCCACCCCCCACACACACCCACCCCCCACACACCCCCCCACCCCCACACACACACACACACACACCCACACACACCCACCCCCCCACACACCCCCACCCCCCACACACACACACCCCCACACACCCCCCACCCCCACACACCCCCACCCCCCACACACTCCACCCCCACACACCCCCCACCCCCCACACACCCACCCCCCACACACCCCCACCCCCCACACACTCCACCCCCCACACACCCCCACCCCCCACACACCCCCACCCCCCCACACACTCCACCCCCCACACACCCCACCCCCCACACACACCCACCCCCCACACACACCCACCCCCCACACATCCACCCCCCACACACCCCCCACCCCCACACACCCCCACCCCCCACACACACCCACCCCCCACTCACCCCCACCCCCACACACCCCCCACCCCCCACACACACCCACCCCCCCACACACCCCCCACCCCCCCACACACACCCACCCCCCACACACCCCCACCCCCCACACACACCCACCCCCCACACACCCCCCACCCCCCACACACCCCCCACCCCCCACACACCCCCCACCCCCCCACACACCCCCCCACCCCCCACACACACACCCCCCACACACCCCCACCCCCCACACACACCCAAAAAATATTTGGCTGCTACCGTTCTTTGTCAAGCTTGATAAAGACCCTTTAGAACAGTGGACGCACATCAAGAACATTTCACAGTTATAGTAGGCCAACAGGAAGTAGTAGCATGTTAGAACAAATGAAGGTAGGCCAACAGGAAGTAGTAGCTTGTTAGAACAAATTAAGGTAGGCCAACAGGAAGTAGTAGCATGTTAGAACAAAAGGAGGCAGAATGCGTGCTCACTCTCACACTTCCAGTTAGCAATGATTGGTCATGTAAGACTCCCAGTGGTTGAACTGTTGCCACCATGGTTGGGGTCAAATCCATTTAAATTCTGTTGATTCAGGGAGTGAATTGAAATGGAATTGATCCCAACCATGGTTGTTGTATTAAATCCTAGATCCATGGTCTCATTTCAGATGTCTTCATTGTGCCCTGACCTCAACCCAGCCAAAGCCCTGGTCCCCAGCTGGGTCTGATATACTGTACAATGCTATTCACTAGGGTCGCTGACAGACACACACACACTCGCACACACACACACAGATACACAAACACAGCCTGGCACATCCGCATACAGCCCTACAACCCTGGTTGAATCTCATCAAGCAGAATCCCTTGTCACCGCAGGTTTTCCCTCCTGGTTACAGTAGAAAAAGGGTGGGTCACAGAGAAGAGGGATGGTCGGGTCTGGGTAAAGGCTTTTTGCATGTTTAGCGTAGTATTCACTGGTTTCCCTTCTATTAAAAAAGAACAGTAGACCAGAGAAAGAGAGAGTAAGAGGAGCAGGTGGGAATGAAGGGGCTTTGCCTTTAGCAAATAAAGCTCTACTACAATAATCAAATCAAATCAAATCAAATTGTATTGGCCAGATGCGCCGAATACAACATGTCACACCCTGGCTCTGGGGACTCTATATGTTGAGCCAGGGTGTGGATATTCTATGTATTGTATTTCTGTGTTGGCCAGAGTGGTTCCCAATCAGAGGCAACGAGTGTCAGCTGTTGCTGGTTGTCTCTGATTGGGAGCCATATTTATAGAGGCTGTTTTCCCACAATAGTTGTGGGATCTTGTTCCTTTCGGTTTGTTCCTAGTTAGGTTTGTCCTTTGGATGTCACGTATCGTTTGTTGTTTTGTTTCGCTGTTCGTGTTATCATTCGATTAATAAAGTATGTTTGCTTTCAACGCTGCGCCTTGGTCTACTCCGTCTAACGATCGTGACACAACATGTGTAGACATTACAGTGAAATGCTTACTTACAGCCCTTAACCAACAATGCATTTATTTTTTAATAAAAAAAAGTAAAATAAAACAACAAAAAAAAAAAATTTGAGAAAAAAAAAGCAGAAGTAAAATAAAATAACAGTAGGGAGGCTATATATACAGGGGGGTACCGGTGCAGAGTCAATGTGCGGGGGCACCGGCTAGTTGAGGTAGTTGAGGTAATATGTACATGTGGGTAGAGTTAAAGTGACTATGCATAAATAATTAACAGAGTAGCAGCAGCGTAAAAGATGGGGTTGGGGTGGGGGTGGGGGTGGGAGGGCAGTGCAAATAGTTTGGGTAGCCATGATTAGCTGTTCAGGAGTCTTATGGCTTGGGGGTAGAAGCTGTTGAGAAGTCTTTTGGACCTAGACTTGGCACTCCGGTACCGCTTGCCGTGCGGTAGCAGAGAGAACAGTCTATAACTAGGGTGGCTGGAGTCTTTGACAATTTTGAGGGCCTTCCTCTGACACCGCCTGGTATAGAGGTCCTGGATGGCAGGAAGCTTGGCCCCAGTGATGTACTGGGCCATACGCACTACCCTCTGTAGGGATGGATCCCTAGTGTATCCCCTGGCTTTTGATGATTTTGTTCTGCATCTGACCTGGGACAGCCACCCTTGGTCAATGCAGATGAGTTGAGAAGAGAACAAGTCTTGCTGTTGCCTAATAAACCTGCCTATCCACTCTACTCCCCATACCACCTAGTGGTGGGGGAGGCACACGGCACAATGGAGCAGGGTGTGTGTGTGTTTGTGTGTGTGTGTGTGTGTGTGTGTGTGTGTGCCGCATGCTATGCCAGAGACACCAAGAGACTAAGCCAAGGCACATTTTTACCCTTAGAGTCATTCTCCGCCTCGGCGACCCTGGCTGGCTATACAACACAAACACACACACACACACGCACACACACACACACACACACACACACATACACATCACTCCCTGTTCCTGCTTCACCTGGCCGCTACTGATATCTGAAGCACAACAGAGAAAGAGAGAGAGAAAGAGAGAGAGATGGATGAGGTTGACATTTTTTTAACACAGGGGGATTGAAAGAGAACTTTTCTTCATAAAGGGAATTTTGGCAAAAGGAGTTCAGCTATTCGGATTCCTACTGAGAGCCTTTCCAAAGAGAGTTCTGTGAATACCGACACTAACTTTAATTAGACCTACATGATTAATTGTGCAATAGTTCAGAGATTGCGCGAGACAGACAAAAAGAGAGAGAGAGAGAGAGAGAGAGAGAGAGAGAGAGAGAGAGAGAGAGAGAGAGAGACAGAGACAGAGACAGAGACAGAGACAGAGACAGAGACAGAGACAGAGAGATCGGCTAAAGGTTGACAGATATAATGTGTATATTTGCTCTCCTGTGCGTTGTAACTGTGTTACTGTCAAGTGTTACAGTCAAGTGAGAAGATTAATGATACTTTAAAACGTCACAGCTGCTTTACATCTCCTATAACACAACACCAAACAGAAGGAGAGAAAGAGAGAGAGAAAGAGTGAGGGAGGGAGGGAGGGAGGGAGAGAGGGAGAAGGAGGGAGAGAGAGATGGCATCCCTGTGGTTAAACACTTGGCAGAGAATATGAAGAGTTTGAGCCAATCATGATGAGCCAAATTGTTTCTCTAAGTGTATGCCTCAGAGTTGTCTTAAAGTGCATTGGGAATGAGTGAATGGTCTGTGCCTTGAAGTTTTATATTGTAGCTTAGACACATCTGAGTTTGCTGGACAGACAGAGATAACAGATGGGTCGTTCCATGTCATTTCAACAAGCCATGACACCCACCATCTCAGATTGTGCTGAAATGGTGTCTGTAGTTAGAAACAGATAAGAAAAGATAAGCATGATTGCAACATTATTTTGTTGAAAGACAATTTGAACTCTGATACATTAAGCTAATTAATTGCACCCAAATTGCCCATTTCAATTTATTGGATTTGTATAATATTCATTAAATAACATTTCCCAACATACGATTAGGACCAAACCTGGTCAAAAGCCACCCACGGACCGCTAAACCCCACACCAAGCCCACCTCAATGACCAGTATACAGTATCAGTTCTCTATGTTCGACAAGTAGTATGATGCTGAGGCTTGGAGTATTATTTATTCATAATATGTAATGAATTCTCAGCTAATTTTGTGAAGTTTTTTTCCCGCCTGTTCAGAGAAATTAATTAATTAGGATTTCTCATGTCTTAATCCTCTGACGCCTGTTCATGGTTTCATGATTATCTTAGTGACAGAACTCAGGCCATCGTGATTGATGGGGTTAAGTCTGAATGTCTTGAAGTGCATAAAGTTATACCACAGGGGTCGATTTTTTGGCACCTGTTCTCTTCACTATTTATCTTAACATTTGGGTTTCAATCAAAAATGTTAAACTTAATCTATATGCGGATTATACTATTATGTATGCTATTGCCCTGACTGTCGATCTGGCTGTGTCACAACTACAGTTTATAGCTATGCAGGAATCCCTTGCTGATTTAAAATGTGTGCTTAATACAGGCAAAATGAAATACCTGTTGTTTTTAAACTCAACCTTTTAATCTGTTCTTGATTATATTATTTATCAAAGTGCAGCTGCTACTACTCTTAAACCTTTGGATGCCATCTACCATAGTGCCATTCGTTTTGTTACAGGTGACAGTTTTGATAGTCATCACTGCATCCTGTATCAAAGGTTGGCTTGACTTCGCTATAGACCTGTAGATCTCTACATTACTCAATTTTTGTTTACAAGGCCCTACTTCATAAACTTCCGTCTTATCTAACTTTGCTGTTGAAGTATGGACACCTGAGTTGCCTAACCCGTTCACAGGATTGGTTAACTCTTCAGGTTCCTAGGGTCTTCACCGAGCTAGGTAAATCTGCTTTTAGTTTTAATGCAATGTATTGCTGGAACAAAATTCAAAATACATTTAATCTTAATGTTCTGGTGCTGTTTGTGCAGTTTAGATTAGATTAGTGATTGGGGAATTATTTGTGGAGGAATAGAAATGTTTTTCTGGGTGATTTGTGATATTTCACTTGTGCTTACAATGACTGTGTTTTTGTATTTTAATGTGTATATATATATACACTACCAGTCCAAAGTTTGGACACACCTACTCATTCCAGGGTTTTTCTTTATTTTTACTATTTTTTACATTGCAGAATAATAGTGAAGACATCAAAACTATGAAATAACACATATGAAATCATGTAGTAATCAGAAAAGTGTTAAACAAATCAAAATATATTTTATATTTGAGATTCTTGAAATAGCCACCTTTTGCCTTGATGACAGCTTTGCACACTCTTGGCATTCTCTCAACAAGCTTCACCTGGAATGCTTTTCCAACAGTCTTGAGGGAGTTCCCACACATGCTGAGCACTTGAAAACAGTAAAAATAAAGAAAAACCCTTGAAGGAGTAGGTTCAATTCCGGGCTCTGACTGGGCCACTCAAGGACATTCAGAGACTTGTCCCGAAGCCAATCCTGTGTTGTCTTGGCTGTGTGCTTAGGGTCGTTGTCCTGTTGGAAGGTGAACCTTCACCCCAGTCTGAGGTCCTGAGCGCTCTGGAGCAGGTTTTCATCAAGGATCTCTCTGTCCTTTGCTCCGTTCATCTTTGCCTCGATCCTGACTAGTCTCCCAGTCCCTGCCGCTGAAAAACATCCCCACAACATGATGCTGCCCCCACCATGCTTCACCTTAGTGATGGTGCCAGGTTTCCTCCAGACGTGACGCTTGGCATTCAGGCCAAAGAGTTCAATCTTGGTTTCATCAGACCAGACAATATTGTTTCTCATGGTCTTGGAGTCTTTAGGTGCCTTTTGGCAAACTCCAAGCAGGCTGTCATGTGCTTTTTACTGAGGAATGGCTTCCGTCTGGCCCCTCTACCATAAAGACCTAATTGGTGGAGTGCTGCAGAGATGGCTGTCCTTCTGGAAGGTTCTCCCATCTCCACAGAGGAAAAGTAGAGCTCTGTCAGAGAGACAATCAGGTTCTTGGTCACCTCCCTGACCAAGGCCCTTCTCCCCCGATTGCTCAGTTTGGCCGGGCGGCCAGCTCTAGGAAGAATCTTGGTGGTTCATTTAAGAATGATGGAGGCCACTGTGTTCTTGGGGACCTTCAATGCTACAGAAATGTTTTGGTATCCTTCTCCAGATCTGTGCCTCGACAAAATCCTGTCTCGGTGCTCTACGGACAATTCCTTCGACCTCATGGCTTGGTTATTGCTCTGACATGAACTGTTTCTTATTTCTCATGGTCTGAGAGTCTTTAGGTGCCTTTTGGCAAACTCCAAGCGGGCTGTCAAGTGCTTTTTACTGAGGAGTGGCTTCTGTCTGGCCACTCTACCATAAAGGCCTAAGTGCTGCAGAGATGGTTGTCCTTCTGGAAGATTCTCCCATCTCCACAGAGGAACTCTGGAGCCATGTCAGAGTGACCATCAGGTTCTTGGTCACCTCCCTGACCAAGGCTCTTTTCCCCTGATTGCTCAGTTTGGCCGGGCAGGCAGCTCTAGGAAGAGTCTTGGTGGTTCCAAACTTCTTCCATTTAAGAATGATGAGGCGGCAGGTTGCCTGGCGGGTAGGAGCGTTAGGCCAGTAACCAAAAGGTTGCTGTATCGAATCCTCGAGCTGTCAAGGTAAAAATATTTCGTTCTGCCGTTGAGCAAGGCAGTTATCCCACTGTTCCCTGGGTGCCGTGGATGTTGATTAAGGCAGCCCTCCACACCTCTCTGATTCAGAGGGGTTGGGTTAAATGTGGAAGACACATTTCAGTTGAATGCATTCAGTTGTATCCCCCTTTGCTTTCTTGGGGACCTTCAATGCTGCAGAAATGTTTTGGTACCCTTCCCCAGATCTTTGCCTCGACACAATCGATAACCTGTTGATTTCTCCTGCAGTTGTATTCTGCACAATAACACTGCTGGAGCAATCAACAGTGTGCATGTATCTAGATCTCTTTCATGACTTGACTTTTTGTACCCTGCACTTGCAGGTCACTGTCCATACACTACTTTGAAGCAGATGTAGTACTGTAACACTCATGTGTGGGTTGAGTGTGGTGACCTCCACTGTGTTGTTGGGGACGTTCAATGCTGCAGAATTTTTTTGGTACCCTTCCCCAGATCTGTGCCTCGACATAATCCTGCCTCAGAGCTCTACGGACAATTCCTTCGACCTCATGGCTTGGTTTTTGCTCTGACATGCACTGTCAACTGTGGGACCATATATAGACAGGTGTGTGCCTTTCCAAATCATGTCCAGTCAATTTAATTTACTTCTGTTTTTATTTTTTTATAAATGTGCAACAATTTCTAAAAACCTGTTTTCACTTTGTCATTATGGGGTATTGTGTGTAGATTGATGAGGATAATTGTTTATTTAATCAATTTTAGAACAATGCTGTAATGTAACAAAATGTGGAAAAAGCCAAGGGGTCTGAATACTTTCCGAATGCACTCTATATGTATATTTTGTGTATAATGAGTATATTTGTGTTGTATTGTGCAGTGCACATTTGAAAAAGTGACCTACGTCTCAATATGTCTTCCCTGGTAAAAATAAAGGTTAAAACAATTGTTAAGAAGAGGTTTGGTCCAGATCGGATTTTGGGTAGTATATTTATTGAATATTATATTAAATCTATACATTGAAATGGCCAATTTGGTTACAATCAATTAGCTTAATTAGAAATTATCTTTCAACAAAAAAATGTGTAGGAAGGCTAATCTAATCTGTTTCTAACTACAGAAACGATTTCAGAATGATCTGAGATGGTGGCTGTCAATCTTCTTTCTTGTGCTTTTTTGAGGTGGAAGGACTCATATATAAAAAGGACACCCACACATGCAAACATACCAGCCGTGTGAATTTTATCACCATGGTTAAACTCTAGACAAAATATAGATATATAGATAATAATATAATACTAAAGGTTGACGGATAGTCGCAGCTCTTAGTAAGGAAGCCACCTGTCTGGTCTTTCTATTTTGACCAGCTGTCTCTTTCCATGTCACTGTCTTATTAAACAGTGGTTAGACTTTGTGTGTATACCATTTTGTTCATTGCTGCAGCGCACAGTGGTGCTGGAGGTGTGTTTGTGTGTGTCTCAGGATGTGCAATGTGGTGGTGTCAACACGTCAGAGGAAGTGTCACGTAACCCACAGCTACTTACTGGAAGTGGACCACATGCTGACACGCACACACACACACACACACACACACACACACACACACACACACACACACACACATACACCA
The DNA here is from genome assembly GCF_020615455.1 of Coregonus clupeaformis. Taxonomy (NCBI): domain Eukaryota; kingdom Metazoa; phylum Chordata; class Actinopteri; order Salmoniformes; family Salmonidae; genus Coregonus; species Coregonus clupeaformis. The sequence continues at coordinate 330,962 of NW_025533658.1, forward strand.
CACACATACACACACACACACACACACACACACACACACAACACACACACACACATCACTGGCTGGGTTTATTCTCTCTCTTTCTCTGATCTGTCTCTTTGCATTGGGCTCCATGACGCTGATCCATTCAATGGCCTTTTCACTCAGCCACCGTCTGATTGGACAAACAGGAGCCAAATGTGAGGGCCGAACCTCAAGTGGACAGGTCCACGAGTGTGTGTATGTCTGAGTTTGTGTGTGAGTGTGTGTCTCAGAGTTTTGTTTGTGTGTACCTTTTGACCCCTCCTTGGTGGCCTCAACTCTTCTAGTGCAGAGAAAGCATGAAAGTGAGAGAGAGAGAGAGTGCAATAGAAAGAGACAGAGAGAAGAGACAGAGAGAGACAGAGAGAGCAGAGAGGGAGAGGGAGAGAAGAGAGAGACAGAGAGAAGAGACAGAGAGAGGGAGAAAGCGAGAGAGAGAGCGTGACAGAGTGAGAGAGAGAAAACAAGAGCAAGCAAGAGAGAGGCGTGTGAAAAGTAGTGTAAACAATTGGCTGCCTGCTCCTCTGTCCGGTGTCCAGTGTGACAGGTAGCAGGGTTTATCACCATCTCAATGTGTGGTGAGAAAATTCTCCTACATGATTTCATCACATTTCAACAAGTACGTGCAACAGTCACTCATCGAGAGAGACTTCAGCATAGAGAGTCAGAGCCTTGAGTGGAGACCATTGAAATGTTGAATCAACTCAAGTAAAAGCTGGATTTAACTGTAAAAAACACATATTTTTCAGACAGTGGGTGGAGTGTGTGTGTGTGTGTGTGTGTGTGTGTGCGCGTGTGTGCGCGTGTGTGCGCGTGTGTGCGCGTGCATGCATGTTTCAGGATTATATACCCTCTCTTTGTGTGGATTGAACTGACTAACCTCAGACACTGTTGGCAAACAACCGGAGTTAAGATGCAGATTAGTCTGCTAATGAGGTTAAAGTCTACAGAAAAACAATATAAACGTCACTATGACTTTCCCATTGGCACAGATCTAGGATCAGCTTACTTTACAGAAGCCTTTAGATTGACCATTAAAGGATACATGTAAACCTGACCTGAGGTCAGTTTGAAGCCTGTTGTTTACATCAGAGTTGTTGGTCTGATTGATCCATACTGTGTACTGTATGTGAGGTGAATAAGTAGCGTCTCGTTACCATCATCATATTCTAATTCTCCAAAATTAGAGCCCTATTTTTTTTGGGGGTCGTCGCTATATTTACCGACGACCAAATGAAGCGTTCAAAGATTAGAACAACGTACAATCAAAGATTGGGTAGGTTTGATAATGCTGTGGGGTTGCTTTGCTGCTCTGGTACTGCAGGGCTTGAACATGTGCAGGGCATCATGAAATGTTCAGTGTTTTCCAAAAAAAGGCATGTTTCAGCTGAAGAGTTGGCAAAATGTATTTTCTAAATTAACATAGTAAACTTACGTTTCCAAAAACCAAAATGATTCTGCAATTTTGAAAGTCCAATAACAATGTGTGGAGACCCAAAGTTATTTTTTTCAATTTCAACTTATTTGAGAAGAAATAGGGAATTATTTAAGAAAAGTGCAATGTTGCCAATACATTTGGCCGGAACTGTAGGTCAATCTACCAACCTTCCTTAAATAAATAAGATAAAGTTATTTCTTTCAATTTATTAAATAGATGAAGTTTATGAGTGCAGGTCATTGGATTGCTCTTGGGGCTGCAGGTCCAAGGTTGCATCAACATGTATTTTTTAAGTTGTGCTAAACAGATATTTCATATTTTAGAAGGGATATTTGAGCTGAATATTGGTTTGCAGTGTGAGACTAGTGGGGTGTTTGTGTGTGTCTTTTCAAACCACGCTGAACCTCTGGGCTTTTCAATGCAGCCTGGACCTAATCTCAATCCTTCCTCCAATCTCAAACCAGGAAACTCTGGCACATGTGACTGAGTGGCCAATAGCAGAGAGAGAAAGAGTTGTGGAAAAATAACAAGACACAGCTATTCACTATACAATACACAGGAAATGTCAAAATACTTGAAAGTGATCCACAGTGTTTTCTAAAAATACTATACAGGTAACTGCACTATACCGGTAACTGCACTATACCGGTAACAGCACTATACCGGTAACTGCACCATACCGGTAACAGCACTATACCGGTAACTGCACCATACCGGTAACAGCACTATACCGGTAACTGCACCATACCGGTAACAGCACTATACCGGTAACTGCACCATACCGGTAACAGCACTATACCGGTAACTGCACCATACCGGTAACAGCACTATACCGGTAACTGCACCATACCGGTAACAGCACTATACCGGTAACTGCACCATACCGGTAACTGCACCATACCGGTAACTGCACCATACCGGTAACTGCACCATACCGGTAACAGCACTATACCGGTAACTGCACTATACCGGTAACTGCACCATACCGGTAACAGCACCATACCGGTAACTGCACCATACCGGTAACTGCACCATACAGGTAACAGCACTATTCCGGTAACAGCACTATACCGGTAACTGCACCATACCGGTAACAGCACCATACCGGTAACAACACCATACCGGTAACAGCACCATACCGGTAACAGCACTATACCGGTAACTGCACCATACTGGTAACAGCACCATACCGGTAACAACACCATACCGGTAACAGCACCATACCGGTAACAGCACTATACCGGTAACTGCACCATACTGGTAACAGCACCATACCGGTAACAGCACTATACCGGTAACTGCCAAAATAAAATAAAGACTTGAGTAAATGAGGGTTCTGGAGGTTCTATTATGATGACAGGAGCCAATCAGAAAGGTGTCCTGTACAGCATTATCATTACTTTTTTTGCTCCTGCTGGACTAAAGAAATGTCGGTCAACCAACAGCCTATCGACCAAATAATCGACCAGTGAACTAAATGGGGTCAGTCCTAGTCTATCTACAGGTAGCTGCCAAAATAAAGGAAATACTTGAGGGGTTCTAGTGGCTCTATTATGATGGTTTTCCTGGCATGGTTTAGGTCCACTCAGCCCCTTAGAGGGCAAACGCCAATAGATACACAGCCATTCTGAGTGATCACCTTCAACCTATGGTGAAGCATTTCTATCCTGATGGGAGTGACCTCTTCCAGCATGACAATGACCCCATCCACAGGGCACGAGTGGTCACTGAATGGTTTCAGGCAGTGCTTAATTTGAGCCAGATCCTGCCGGAACAGGATCCGGCACCTCTCAGAACTGACTTTGTTTTTTCCGGCACCTATTTGCCCGGATCCGGTACATCTTGCGGCATGATTTATTAATTGTTTTGCTGTTCACACTGTAGACATTCTAATAAAAGCGATCAGCGTTAAATCAAGTTGTCAGACCCAGCGGGAGAGGGAGACGGGGAGCTTGGGGGGAGGGGGCAGTGCATCCACTGACGAAGTGCTCGGAGCAGGTGCAATTTGCAGGTCAAGAACAAGCAAACGTATGACCCCTGGCTTGCTTAGAATTCAACGGTAGGGAGCTTGGGTCTAGCGACGACTGGAGGGATTCAACTAGCAAAATACTGGGTGGAATGTACAGTGAGTTAACATCCTGTGTCTCAGACGTAAAACACAACAACAACAAAGAGTCCTCAGAAAAAAGGTTTTGAACATTTGGTGGCAGCAAGCCTTGTAGACACCCAGGTTATAGTTAACACTCAAAATGAGAAAAAATACACTGCAGCCAGAGTCTTCAGAACAGCCTTAGAAGGAGGCTAAACGTCACAGCCACAGACCCGCTCATGGCGTTGAGCAAGAAATGGACTCTCAGCAGTTAAATGGACTTGACATGGGGAGAGTCATTGTGGGAGGTTTTGAAAACTAAGGTAGGACTTTTGTTTTCTTTACAAACTTGTTCTGTGCTGTGAAAGTAATCTGAACACACATATCAGAATATATAGAATATATAATATGAAGCACATATTATGTGCTTCATATTATCACATAGGCAGGAGGCCTATACATTCTGATATGTGTGTTCTGATGTAGCCTACATTGATTTATTTTATTTGAAGTCATATTCCGATATTGTGATATTTGTTCTACTGCTACAAAATTATATGAAATTCGGGTCTTGTAAGCCCCACAGCTGAGTATGTGTGCATATGCATATGGCGGGTGTTCTGCAGTGTTGTCTAAACATGTTGCTGTACATTTATGTCTCGAAAATTAGCCTATAAGATATTCTGACTTGTGTAAGCCCTGCAGCTATACTCAAGTATGTGGGTATACTGCAGTGACGTCTGAAATGCTTTGAATTAATCAGCACCTTGGAGAGTGCTGTCCGTTTCACCACCATAGATAGTAGGCTACTTACCTACTACGTTGTGTTAGTCACTTTGTTTCTCAATGTGTTCCGGTACCTCAGAGCCCCCCGGAAAACCACCCCTTTCGTGCTCACTATGTGTTCCGGTACCTCAGAGCCCCCCGGAAAACCACCCCTCTCGTGCTCACTATGTGTTCCGGGCCTCCCGAAATACAAATTAAGCACTGGTTTCAGGAGCATGAAAACTACACTACATGACCAAAACTATGTGGACACCTGTTCGCCGAACATCTCATTCCAAAATCATGGGTATTAATATGGAGTTGGTCCCCCACTTTGCTGCTATAACAGCCTCAACTCTTCTGGGAAGGCTATCCACTAGATGTTGGAACATTACTGCGGGGACTTGCTTCCATTCAGCCACAAGAGTTTTAGTGAGGTCGGGCACTGATGTTGGGCGACTAGGCCTGGCTCTCAGTCGGCGTTCCAATTCATCCCAAAGGTGTTTGATGGGGTTGAGGTCAGGGTTCTATGCAGGCCAGTCAAGTTCTTCCACACCGATCTCGACAAACCATTTCAGTATGGACCTCGCTTTGTGCATGGGAGCATTGTCATGCTGAAACAGGAAAAGGCCTTCCCCAAACTGTTGCCACAAAGTTGGAAGCACAGAATTATCTAGAATGTCATTGTATGCTGTAGCGTTAAGACCTCCGTTCACTGGAACTAAGGGGCCTGAACCATGGAAAAACAGCCCCAGACCATTATTCCTCCTCCACCAAACTGTACAGATGACACTATGCATTGGGGCAGGTAGCGTTCTCCTGGCATCCGCCAAACCCAGATTCGTCCATCGGACTGCCAGATGGTGAAGCGTGATTCATCACTCCAGAGAACGCGTTTCCACTTCTCCAGAGTCAAGTAGCGGCGAGCTTTACACCACTCCAGCCGACACTTGGCATTGCGCATGGCTTGTGTGCGGCTGCTCGGCCATGGATATCCATTTCATGAAGCTCCCGACGAACAGTTATTGTGCTGACGTTGCTTCCAGAGGCAGTTTGGAACTCGGTAGTGAGTGTTGCAACCAAGGACAGATGATTTTTAAGTGCTGCACACTTCAGCACTTGGCGGTCCCGTTCTGTGAGCTTGTGTGGCCTACCACTTTGTGGTTGAGCCGTTGTTGCTCCTAGACGTTTCCACTTCACAATAACAGCACTTACAGTTGACCGAGGCAGCTCTAGCAGGGCAGAAATTTGGCATCCTATGACGGTGCCACATTGAAGGTCACTGAGCTCTTCAGTAAGGCCATCCAATGTTTGTCTATGGAGATTGCATGGCTGTGTGCTCAATTTTATACACTTGTCAGCAACGGGTGTGGCTGAAATAGCCGAATCCAGTAATTTGAAGGGATGTCCACATACTTTTGTATATATAGTTTATGTAAACCATATGCCATGGCTGTCTCAGTTACCAGTTCACAACCCAATTGAACACTTTTGGTAGATTCTGGAGCGGCGCCTGAGACAACATTTTCCACCACCATCAACAAAACACCAAATTATGTAATTTCTCGTGGAAGAATGGTGTTGCATCCCTCCAATAGAGTTCCAGACACTTGTAGAATCTATGCCAAGTCTCGTTGAAGCTGTTCCGAGGCCTGGGGGCCCAACAGCATATTAAGACACTTGATGTTGGTGTTTCCTTTATTTTGGCAGTTACCTGTATCAGGACTGCTCTAACACATTGGCATTTTTCTTGTTTACGTATGTGTGTGTGTGTGTGTGTGTGTGTGTGTGTGTGTATGTGTGTGTGTGTGTGTGTGTGTTCATGAGTGTGTGAGAGTACATGCCAGCATGTCTAAGTTTGTGTTTTCTGACACCAGCTACATACCTTATCAGTAGAGACTAAAGTCCCCCGATCATTAGCTCCAATATTGGCTCCTAATATTGATTAGCTCTGTTTCAAAGATCTGGAGGCCTCTCTCAATCAGTAAAATGAGCCAATCTGAACAGAGGAGTGAAGGGACGGAGGGAGGAATGAAGGGGTGGGTGTGGAGATAAGGAGGAATGAAGGTGTGGAAGAGGAGAGAGAGAGGAATGAAGGGTTGGAAGAGGAGAGAGAGAGGAATGAAGGGTTGGAAGAGGAGAGAGGGAGGAATGAAGGGGTGGAAGAGGAGAGAGGGAGGAATGAAGGGGTGGAAGAGGAGACAGGGAGGAATGAAGGTGTGGAAGAGGAGAGAGGGAGGAATGGGGTGGAAAAGGAGAGAGGGAGGAATGAAGGGGTGGAAGAGGAGAGAGAGAGGAATGAAGGGGTGGAAGAGGAGAGAGGGAGGAATGAAGGGGTGGAAGAGGAGAGAGGGAGGAATGAAGGTGTGGAAGAGGAGAGAGGGAGGAATGAAGGGGTGGAAGAGGAGAGAGGGAGGAATGAAGGTGTGGAAGAGGAGAGAGGGAGGAATGAAGGGGTGGAAGAGGAGAGAGGGAGGAATGAAGGTGTGGAAGAGGAGAGAGGGAGGAATGAAGGGGGTGGAAGAGGAGAGAGGGAGGAATGAAGGTGTGGAAGAGGAGAGAGGGAGGAATGAAGGTGTGGAAGAGGAGAGAGGGAGGAATGAAGGGGTGGAAGAGGAGAGAGGGAGGAATGAAGGGGTGGAAGAGGAGAGAGGGAGGAATGAAGGGGTGGAAGAGGAGAGAGGGAGGAATGAAGGTGTGGAAGAGGAGAGAGAGAGGAATGAAGGGGTGGAAGAGGAGAGTAGAGCAACTAGAACCACCAAGGTCCTCTGTTTAACTCAATACTTCATTATCCCTCTGAGCTAAAGCCTAGGCAATACCCTTACAAAACAAACACGTCAAATTTGCAGTTTCACATGTGAATGTTTGAATTGTTTGACAGCCCTGGTTGACATTAAAATGCTAAAATGCACATGTGAAAGTGTAGCGGACATGAGTCAGTCATGGTTGCTCATGGTCACATGATGAGGTAGCCCCACCTGCGGCTTAAAAATTAGTTTTGGCCCGCTTGGTCTAATGGTTAACCTTTTACTGCAGTGGGCTAAATCAGGGTCACACAGAGTGTTTCGTGGTAGTCTTAAACAAATCTACTTTGAAACCTCACACACATGGTTATGTACCATGTCAGATATAGAGTTTAAATGTATTACATTTTGTGTTTTCATCCCAATATGACACTTTATATACATCACAGAAGACTGAAATATAACAAAACCGTTTGACATGGAAAAAACTGATTTTCAGCGTTTTTTTATTTTTAAATGTTTATTAATGATGTAATTATGATAATATTAAGAGGTTATTAACATTTATCCATGAGGCCAATAGGTCATTTGACTGCAGGAAAGGACTACGACGTTGGCTTCTCCTGTGGGAGACCTGGGTTCTAATCCCACCACTTACAAAAGCACACATAAAATGTATATTATCACATGTGAAATGTATAATATCACATGTGAAACGTTGGGGAAACCAACATTTTCCCTCACGTGACATTTTTCAAATGTGATTTGTTCACATGTGAAACATTCATGTGAAACGTCACGTGTCCTAAAATCCCGTGTCTAACATTTCACGTGATTTTTGTGATTTGTGTGATTTGTTCACATGTGTTTTTTCACTTGTTCTTTTCACATGATTTTTTGTAAAGGTAGCTTTGGGAGCTAAATTGAGTTCCACTGATCAGGGAGGTTCGGGTCCAAAATAATTCACGACAAGATTGAATCAGACAGGTACAGATAAATACTATGGAATGTGTTTGATGTACAGTATTGATACCATTACCACGAGCACATCCTCCCCAATTAAGGTGCCACCAACCTCCTGTGCTCCTCATAGAGCTGAGTGACTGTTGACTCTGCTGGCAGAGATTCTGTTTTCACGTTATATCATTCTGCAATGTCTCAACAGGAACTTTAACTAGGGCTTTGACAGATAAGGGCGGAAGCTGTAACTGGCTCAACTCTATATTCTACAATAAACATTATTGGCAGAGGAGTGTTATGTGATATAATCCCTGGAGAGCCAATAATAAACTGTAGATATTAACAAAAAAAGGTCCATACTCTCACCTCTTACTTGATGGAGTGTGATAAACATTGGACATAATTTTACCTCAATACTATGACATAATCATGAGCTAATTCATTGCATCAAGTCAGTGCCGTCCAGACACTTACAGTCTAACAATCTACTACCACAATAATAATGCTATATTATAACATCTGTCATACATCAACAATCATACAGGGTTGATACAATTGTTGATATAATATAACACTTTATCAATATCTGCCAATCTATTATTGTCTTATCAGTTTTACTTTACAATAGTTAAATAGCAGAAAACAAATCATTCGACATTCATTCCAGCTTTAGACTATGGTGATATCGTCTATATGAATGCAGCTGCCACTGTATTGAAGCCATTGGATGCAGTTTATCATAGTGCACTATGCTTTATTACGGGCAATAGGTTCAGTACACATCACTGCATTCTGTATCAGAAAGTAGTCTGGCCCTCTCTTAAATCTCGTAGATCAATGCACTGCTCTCTTTTTGTTTGTAAAGACCTCTTGTGCAAACTTCCACCATACCTTACTTCATTGTTCAATTACAGACATACGAGTCACCAGACCCAATCACATGGATGGTTTACTCTAGAGGTCCAGTTGATCTCTACAGAATTAGGTAAATCTGCATTCATTAATTTTTTTGCGCCCCGTACATGGAATGATCTGCAGAGCTCTCTGCACCCTGATGCTCTGGTGCCTCCAGTTCAGTTGAAGTTGTTAATGAAGGAGCTCATTGTTGATGAATGTGTTTGCTTCTTAAATTGCTTGTAGTATTGTATGTTTGAATGTTGTACATTTTTATAAATTGTGTCCACGCAGGGCTCCCTTGGAAAAGAGGCCTTGGTCTCAATGCGACTCCCTGCTAAAATAAAGGGGGAAAAAAACATCTAGATTGATCGTTGTAGACCAATAGTTTTGGTCTGTGGGGAGAGAACAGTGCAGAGGGTGACAGTAGTCTTAGTCAATTTCCCCTGTGATCATCACATATTGATATGACCATCACATGATCACATGGATTCTTGTTTAATCTCTCCCTGAAATGGGAGAAATGTAGATTTGTTCATAGTGGTACTGGAAGTCATACCAGAAAAATGCTATGAAATGCTAATCCTAATTATAATGTTTCCACCTGCTTTAGCATGACAAAAAACATACAAACACAAATCCACAAATAATTGTGTCTGATTGAGGGCCTTATGCTCGATTAGAAGCTAAAATGAATAAGTCAAGAAAAGCAATTGACAAATACCCAATCTCTAACCCTGCTATCTTGTGGTATTGATGTGAATGTCTGGACAGTGACGTACGTCCATAGGTTCCAGCAGTGAGGAGGTTCCAGCAAAGCTGCATGGTCACTGGGCTGAGTGATGTGTGTGTTTGACCCCCCTAATTAGAGGGGAAATAGCTCTTAAATATATTAGTACTTTCTTTGTCCACCCAATATGGTGACACAACAGAATCTGTTGCATGTTTACAACACTGAGAAAACACCTAATTGTGAGCATATGATACATCCATATGATACATCCATATGATACATCCATATGATACATCCATGTGATACATCCATGTGATACATCCATGTGATACATCCATATGATACATCCATATGATACATCCATATGATACATCCATGTGATACATCCATATGATACATCCATATGATACATCCATATGATACATCCATATGATACATCCATATGATACATCCATGTGATACATCCATATGATATATCCATGTGATACATCCATATGATACGTCCATGTGATACATCCATGTGAATGGATGTGGCCACCAGTCCACTCACTAAGTCGGAGTGCTTTGAATGCGATTGGATGAGCGTTGAATTAGAATTTGATTCATGTTGATGCTATGGCTGGGCCCCTCTGTGTGTCAGTGTTACTGATGGAAAGAGACAGACAGGCAGCGAGCCTCTATTCAACACCACCATAGACATTAGCATATCTCACAGAGGGTAACCAAACGACCTAGCCACCTGTAGCTGTTGTAGCCTGCCTGACTCAATCACAGGACCCATACACACAGACACACACACACACACACAGAGAGAGTGTGGTGGCAGTGAAAGGTTTGTGCGCTACATTGAGTAGGTGGCACCTTACTTGGAGAAGACAGGCTCGTGGTAATGGCTGGAGCGGAATAAGTGGTATTGTATCATAGACATCATTTTTGATACCATTCCATTCGCTCCGTTACAGCCATTATTATAAGCCGTCCTCTCCTCAGCAGCCTCCTGTGGTGTGTGTGTGTGTGTGTGTGTGAGAGAGAGAGAGAGAGAGAGAGAGAGAGAGAGAGAGAGAGAGAGAGAGAGAGAGAGAGAGAGAGAGAGAGAGAGAGAGAGAGAGTTTTATATTATCAGCTATCAGTGTTTTAGCAATGTGCAAATAGTTGTAGTACGAATAGTGGGGGAAGATAAATTAACAGATAAATATTGGTGGTATTTACAATGTTGTTTGTGCTCAACTGGTTGCCCTTTTCTCATGGCAACGGGCCACAAATCTTGCTGCTGTGATTGAACATTGAGGTATTTCGCCTAACAGATAAGGGAGTTTATCAATGTTAGATTTGTTTTCAAATTCTTTGTCTGTGTGATCTGTGGGAAAGATGTATCACTAATGTGGTCATACATTTGGCAGAAGGTTAGGAAGTGCAGCTCAGTTTGCACTTCATTTTGTGGACAGAGGGCACATATCTAGTCTTCTCTTGAAATCCAGGTCTGCCTATGTCGACCTCTCTCAATAGCAAGTCTATGCTCACTGAGTCTGTACATAGCAGTGGTGGAAAAAGTTCCCAATTGTCATACTTGAGTAAAAGTATAGATACCTTATTAGAAAGTTACTCAAGTAAAAGTAAAAGTCACCCAGTAAAATACTACTTGAGTAAAAGTCTAAAAGTATTTGGTTCTAAATATACTTAAGTATCAAAAGTAAATGTAATTGCTAAAATATGCTGAAGTATCAAAAGTAAAAGTAAAAGTATACATCATTTCAAATTCCTTCTATGAAGCGAAGCAGGCTGCACCATTTTCTTGTTTTAAACATTTATGGATAGCCAGGGACACACTCCAACACTCAGACATCATTTACAAAAGATGCATTTGTGTTTAGTGAGTCTGCCAGATCAGAGGCAGAAGGGATGACCATGTGTTGTCTTGATAAGTGCATGAATTTGACAATTTTCCTGTCTTGCTAAGCATTCAGAAGTACTTTTGGGTGTCAGGTAAAATGTATGGAGTAAAAAGTACAATATTTTCTTTAGAAATGTAGTGAAGTAAAAGTAAAAGTTGTCAAAAATAGAAATAGTAAAGTAAAGTACAGATACTACAAAAAACTACTTAAGTAGTACTTTAAAGTATTTTTACTTAAGTACTTTACATCACTGGTACGTAGTCTTAATTTTGAGTCAGTCAATGTGATCAGGTATTCTGCCACTGTGTCCTCTCTGTTAAGGGCCAGATAGCATTCCAATTTGCTCTGTTTTTTGGTTGAGTCTTTCCATTGTGCCATATAGTTATCTTTCTGTTTTCTCATGATGTGGTTTGGGTCTAATTGTGTTGCTGTCCTGGGGCTCTGTGGGGTCTGTTGGTGTTTGTGAACAGAACCCCTGAACCAGCTGGCTGAGGGGACTCTTCTCTATGTTCAACTCTCTGTAGGTGAGGACTTTGTGTTGCAATGTGTGGATATCACTTCCTTTTAGATGGTTATAGAATTTAACAGCTCTTTTCTGGATTTTGATAACTAGCGGGTATTGTCCTAATTCTGCTCTGCATGCATTGTTTGGGGTTTGCGTTGGACACAAAGTATATTTTTGTTGGTGGGGTTCTAGACCAAGCAACAGAGTTGAGATAGAATTTGTATTTTTTGTCCTGGCAACTGGACCTTTTTTGGAACACCATTATTTTTGTCTTACTGAGATTTACTGTTAGGGCCCAAGTCTGACATAATCTGTGCAGAAGATCTATGTGCTGCTGCAGGCCCTCTTTGGTTGAGGACAGCACCAGATCATCAGCAAACAGTAGACATTTGTACAGTAAGCATTGTTGTTCACTAGTTTACTCCAAGTAGGGAAAGGGTGGCGGGGTTGGAAAGTAATAAAGGGGAATATATATATATATATTTTTAAAGGATATGTATGTATATGTATGTATGTATGTATGTATGTATGTATGTATGTATGTATGTATGTATGTATGTATGTATGTATGTATGTATGTATGTATGTATGTATGTATGTATGTGTGTGTGTGTGTGTGTGTGTGTGTGTATGTGTGTATATGTGTAAAAAAAATAAAAAATAAAAATAAAATAAAAACAGTAGACATTTCATTTCCGAGTCCAGTAGGGTGAGGACGGGTGCTCCAGACTGTTTTGGTGACCTTGCCAATTCATTGATATAAATGTTGAAGATTATACTGCAGAGATGATTATACTGCAGAGGAATTGAATTTGTATATTTTCTCATTTTGTTTATAATACCATCAACACCACAGGCCTTTTGGGGTTGGAGGGTTTCTCTCTCTCTCTCTCTCTCTCTCTCTCTCTCTCTCTCTCTCTCTCTCTCTCTCTCTCTCTCTCTCTCTCTCTCTCTCTCTCTCTCTCTCTCTCTCTCTCTCTCTCTCTCTCTCTCTCTCTCTCCCTCTCTCTGCCTGCCTGCCTCTCTCTGCCTCAGGGAGTGTCTACCAGAGAGGGTGAGGTGGGGGGGGAGAATCTCTTCCCCCTCTCAGGACCTCCTCCTGGTCTTTGATTGGCTGAGGTAGCGCTGTGTGGGGCCAGTGGGAGGCAGTCTGCTAGGAGGCCTGACAGCATACAGGGAGAAACTATCCCACTAGCTGGTATACTGTAGCTGCTCTACACACAGAGAGAGAGCAGGAGAGAGGTGGAGGTAGAGACAGAGGAAGAGACAGCTGTGGAGTGAGATAGAGAGAACTGCAGGGAGAGAGCAAGAGAGAGATAGAGTTAGAGTTTGACAGAGAGTTAGACAGAGGGAAAGGAGGCGCACACAGCACTCACCCTCCACTCACCCCTCGTCTTACCCTCGACCCTTGTCTCCCTTCTTACGACCACGTGAGACAGAGACACACAGCTCTACCAGCGCGGGGAGGAGAGGACTGGACACATACTAACACACTCATTTTCTCTCTGTTGAAAGAAGACAGGAATACACACTTTCTTTTTGTTTGGTGTCTCCGCTTCTGCTCTCGTTCTTGGACAGGAAAAAGGATTCTAGTTTGTTTCTTCAGCACAAAGAGTTTTCCTTTATCCTCCAGAAGCCCTGAGTCACGTTGGACCTCCTTTCTTTCTCCCTCCGAGAGCTCAGAGCAACATGGCACAGGGACAAAAGAACCATAGCTACAGCAGGCAGCAGCGGAGGGGACCCCTACTCACTAACCCCTTCTCCACCATGGCACTATCTCTCTCACTGTCCCTCCTCCTCCTCCTCCTCCTCCTCACCTCCCCCGCCTCGGCCGCCGACGAATACGACTACTACAGCTGGCAATCGGACAACTTCCACAACGGCCGCTTCTACACCAAGGAGCCGCAGTGCGTGGACATCCCCGCTGATTTACGCCTCTGCCACAACGTGGGCTACAAGAAGATGCGCCTGCCCAACCTGCTGGACCACGAGACCATGCCCGAGGTCAAACAGCAGGCAGGTAGCTGGGTGCCGCTTCTTGCCAAGCGGTGCCACGCGGATACGCAGGTGTTCCTGTGTTCCCTGTTCGCCCCTGTGTGTCTGGACAGGCCCATCTACCCGTGTCGTTCACTGTGTGAAGCCGTGAGAGACAGCTGTGCCCCCGTTATGGAGACATACGGGTTCCCCTGGCCGGAGATGTTGACCTGCGAAAAGTTTCCTATTGATAATGATCTGTGTATCCCCATACAGTTTGCTGGGAACCAGGCCACACCGGCTCCAGGTAAGATCACACACACCTTATTCACAACCCTATTTAGAGACCGTATACTAACTTGTGTGAAAAAAGAGCCCCTATGTGTCATGATAATGGTCCCTTCCCTATAACTAGTTTAGTTGACTGTCAGGTTGAATATGGTTTGTGCCTTCACACCACACTGGTGGTGGATGAGAGAGCCCCAGCCCCCAATCTTACTCCCGCTACAGAGCATGGAACAGAAGACATTCTAGAACAAGATTTACGTTACATTTTTGTTAATGGCGTGTATAACCTTTGGATAGAAAATAACAAACCACTCAAACTATTTTTGAGAGTTATAAATACAAATATAAACATTTTAAGTCAATGCAACTGCCATAAGATATGGCCCTCTGTAGCTCAGTTGGTAGAGCATGGCGTTTGCAACACCAGGGTTGTGGGTTCGTTTCCCACGGGGGGCCAGTATGAAAATGTATGCACTCACTAACTGTAAGTCGCTCTGGATAAGAGTGTCTGCTAAATGACTAAAATGTAAAATGTAAATATATCTAGGGAAGAAAAGATGGGAACGTTCCAGGTTAGATATCAGAATGTATTATATTCCTATAGTACAGCTAACATGCCCTCTAGGCAAGTCAGTGTTTCTCCTAGAATATGAGAGAGCTGAAAACAATAGATAGACCACCACAGTGAAATGTCCATGTCTACAGTGTGACATCAAAGAAAGACAAAGGGGAAATGTTAATGTCAAATATTGCACCGATTTATTCTAATTGCAATGGCAGAGATTACAATAAAAGTTACTGTAGACCAGGAAAACATTTTCAGTTCAACTATCCGACTGTGGAACTGCTAGTGTGTATTAAATGGAAGAAAGAACAAGTTGCAGTCTTCAGACTGTATGATAAGATGATCTTAGGGACGTCAGCTTTTCACATCAACCCGTAGGGCTGGTTTCCCAGACACAAAGCCTATTCCTGGACTAGAGAACACTTTTAGAGATTCTGCATTCAGCATGCTTTTAACTCCAGGAGTAGGTTTAATCTAGGTCAGGGAAAACAGACCTAAACTTCAATGTGCTTCCAAACAAATCCTCAGATATAAATAAGACAAACATATCTAAAAATAAGATGTTGATTGAAAGCATGTTTACTTTTAATATTTGAACTGAACTATTCTATAAGAAATCATAAGAACATCTATTTACCTGTAGAATTCACTGAAAGTAGGGATTAACCTTACAATAATATAAGACTAAACATGAAATGTTACCTTTACATGCATAAAGTGGAGAATGGATGACCGTCATTCACAATGCTAATGATTCAGTAGAATATGTCAAAAAGTTATATTTAACCATGTTAATTATATTTAACTTACTCTGACATACTGTATTAGTTATATATCTGCTAATGTAACACACCCAGACCATGGCATTGCATCTCATATGGTAGCAGCTCTGTGCTGACGACAGACAATAAGCCTAGTGAGAAAGTAGCCAGGTCAAGCACAGAGAGACAGGCAGCGTGGAGGGCAGCTAGGTCTCCAGTGCAGGACAGAACAATTACTGTATAACCCCTGGTGTGTGTGTGTGTGTGTGTGTGTGTGAAACTTAGGGTGAGTGTGTGTGTGTGTGTGCATGGCAACTACCGAGAGAGAGAGAGAGAGAGAGGAAGAGATAAACATTGTGTGTGTGAAAGAAAGAGAGAAAGAGAGAAAGAGAGAAAGAGAGAGAGAGAGAGAGAGAGAGAGTGAGAGAGAGAGATAGAGAGAGAGAGAGAGAGAGAGAGAGAGAGAGAGAGAGAGAGAGAGCGAGAGTGTGTTTGAGAGCGTCAATGTGAGTTTAGAGTCTATAGAATGTGAAGGGGACACTCTGCTGTGTCTCCGCTGTGTCTCTGCTGTGTCTCTGCTGTGTCCAGGCCTGCTGTGTCTCTGCTGTGTCTCTGCTGTGTCTCTGCTGTATCTTCGCTGCATCTCTGCTGTGTCCAGGCCTGCTGTGTCTCTGCTGTGTCTCTGCTGTGTCTCTACTGTGTCTCCGCTGTGTCTCCGCTGTGTCTCTGCTGTATCTCCGCTGTGTTTCTCCGCTGTGTCTCTGATGTGTCTCTGCTGTGTCTCTGCTGTGTCTCCGCTGTGTCTCCGCTTTGTCTCCGCTGTGTCTCTGCTGTGTCTCTGCTGTGTCTCTGCTGTGCCTCTGCTGTGTCTCTGCTGTGTCTCTGCTGTGTCCAGGCCTGCTGTGTCTCTGCTGTGTCTCTGCTGTGTCTCTACTGTGTCTCCGCTGTGTCTCCACTGTGTCTCTGCTGTATCTCCGCTGTGTTTCTCCGCTGTGTCTCTGCTGTGTCTCCGCTGTGTCTCCGCTTTGTCTCCGCTGTGTCTCTGCTGTGTCTCTGCTGTGTCTCTGCTGTGTCTCTGCTGTGTCTCTGCTGTGCCTCTGCTGTGTCTCTGCTGTGTCTCTGCTGTGTCCAGGCCTGCTGTGTCTCCGCTGTGTCTCTGCTGTGTCTCTGCTGTGCCTCTGCTGTCTCTGCTGTGTCTCTGCTGTGTCCAGGCTTGCTGTGTCTCTGCTGTGTCTCTGCTGTGTCTCTGCTGTGTATCTGCTGTGTCTCTACTGTTTATCTGCTGTGTCTCTGCTGTGCCCTGGCCTGCTCTGTCTCCGCTGTGTCTCTGCTGTGTCTCTGCTGTGTCTCTGTTGTATCTCCACTGTGTCTCTGCTGTGTCTCTGCTGTGTCTCCGCAGTGTCTCTGCTGTGTCTCTGCTGTGTCTCTGCTGTGTCCAGGCCTGCTGTGTCTCTGCTGTGTCTCTGCTGTGTCTCTGCTGTGTCTCCGCTGTGTCTCCACTGTGTCTCCGCTGTGTCTCTGCTCTGTCTCTGCTGTGTCTCTGTTGTGTCTCCGCTGTGTCTCTGCTGTGTGTCTGCTGTGTCTCTGCTGTGTCTCCGCTGTGTCTCCGCTGTGTCTCCGCTGTGTCTCTGCTGTGTCTCTGCTGTGTCTCTGCTGTGTGTCTGCTGTGTCTCTGCTGTGTCTCTGCTATGTCCAGGCCTGTTGTGTCTCTGCTGTGTCTCTGCTGTGTCTCTGCTGTGTCTCCACTGTGTCTCTGCTGTGTCTCCCACTGTGTCCTGGCCTGCTGTGTCTCCGCTGTGTCTCTGCTGTGTCTCTACTGTGTCTCTGCTGTGTCTCCGCTGTGTCTCTGCTGTGTCTCTGCTGTGTATCTTCTCTGTCTTTTGTCTGGTTCGCCAGTTAGACAGCCAATTAACTAGCTGACTAATTACTGAGGATGAATTAGTCTACTGAGAGAAAATAAGTGAGTGAGGGAGGGGGGTCAGTGAGAGAGAGGGGGTGAGAGAGGGAAAATGAGGGGGGAGAGAAGGAGAGACTGAGTGGGCTTTAGAGAGAGAATGAAAGAGCTGGGACGAGAGGGAGGAGCGAGAGAGGAAAAAGAGTTTAGGGAGAGGGGCAGAGAGAGGGGCAGAGAGGGGGGCAGAGAGTGGGTTAGAGAGAGGGGCAGAGAGAGGGGCAGAGAGAGGGGCAGAGAGAGGGGCAGAGAGAGGAGCAGAGAGAGGGGCAGAGAGTGGGGCAGAGAGAGGGGCAGAGAGTGGGGCAGAGAGAGGGGCAGAGAGAGGGGCAGAGAGAGGAGCAGAGAGAGGGGCAGAGAGTGGGGCAGAGAGAGGGGCAGAGAGAGGGGCAGAGAGAGGGGCAGGGAGAGGGGCAGAGAGAGGGGCAGAGAGAGGAGCAGAGAGAGGAGCAGAGAGAGGGGCAGAGAGAGGAGCAGAGAGAGGAGCAGAGAGAGGGGCAGAGAGAGGAGCAGAGAGAGGGGCAGAGAGAGGGGCAGAGGTTGTGAGGAAGTAAAGTGAAAGAACAAAATAAAGAGAAGATACTGGTTCCCTTCCGGTTTCAGTTAGAACTTTGAATTAATTCATTCCTTCATGTATGTTTTTAACTCTTTGCTAGCCAGGTTGGTCGATTAAGAACCAGGATTTCATATACAGTGCACCATCTCAGGCAATATGAATAGAATCTGTCTATGTACTGTAATTTTAGAATCCTTCTGGTTATATACTTTAGACTGAACATTCTATTTAAAACAAAGACACTGACTGAAGAGACTCACACAAACTTGTCTGAAAAGGACAGGAAGACAATGTAAAGTGAGAAGAGGGGCCAAAAGTAAATGTTAAAAGTGATTTAAAAAAGAGCGGAAATGTAGGATCATAATTGGAGCCAGTTTTCTACAGCAGGAAAATAATCCTGCAGCAACAGGAAATGTGAATTATTATGTGGATTATAATTAATGGATATATTTGTATGGGTTAATACTTTTTACGTAAGGGAAAATCAAGTTTGAATTTTCTAAATGGAAATTACAACCTGCAGAAGCCTTTTTAAACCTCAAATGCACTACAAGTTTTAAAGATCCTACATCTGTATGTCTCCTCTGATGTTCTTTGTTTATGGATATCACGTTATATCACACAGTGAACCCTTACAAAAAAAAGTAAAAGTAAAATCACGTGAATTTTGAAAGAAGACAAATGAAAGCTAAATATGAGCGACAATCTAGGAAAACATATGTTTTAATCAGACACTCTGAACGATAACAAAAGTCTGCAAACGCTTCAGGGAAAACCCATTCAGCAAGTGTCTACGAACACACACACACACGCATGCACACACACACAAGCATGCACACACACACACACACACTCAGCGAGCCCATTCAGAAAGTATGCCGGTGTCTACAGTGATGATATAGGAGGACAGAGTATTATAGAAGCTGTTATACTGAGCTCGTGCCGAGCATTGATGTGTCCCAAATGACACCCTATTCCCTATGTAGTGCACTACTTTTGACCAGAGCCCTATAGGCCTTGGTCAAAAGCTGTGCACTATTTGTGGAATAGGGAGTCATTTGGGATGCAACTCATATTCCATTATGAAATGGATGTTATGTTTTTATGGGACTAGAATCAACTATGCGACATATTCACTTGGCTGAGCCATAACCCATAACTCACTGTTTCACATGGTCCTTGGAAAGCAGACGGCATGAATTGAACCTGAACTTTATATTTTTTTATGGAAAACCATGTTTATCTATTCAAATGACTGTATATACAGCAGAGTGTACATTTGATTTCAAGGACTGGTTCATGGTCAAATAGTTACAATAAAGTTGCAAAGTCCAAGGCTAAAATGTGATATAATAATAATATTAATAATAATAATATATTTATTTTTTATAGCACTTTTCATTACATGTAGAATCTCAGTTGCTTTAAAAACAAAATAAACCAAAAACTATTTAACAAAATAAGTATAGGGATCTGGCAGTATTTGGGCGATGGTCTTCCACATCTTTAGATGATAGGCAGAAAGGTAGTATCTTGAGAGGAGGGAGCATAGATGTAACAGCCAAACAGGGAGGTAGACATCAGCCAGGCAGGGAGGTAGAGATATCAGCCAAACAGGGAGGTAGAGATATCAGCCAGGCAGGGAGGTAGAGACATCAGCCAAACAGGGAGGTAGAGACATCAGCCAAACAGGGAGGTAGAGACATCAGCCAAACAGGGAGGTAGAGATATCAGCCAGGCAGGGAGGTAGAGACATCAGCCAAACAGGGAGGTAGAGACATCAGCCAAACAGGGAGGTAGAGATATCAGCCAAACAGGGAGGTAGAGACATCAGCCAAACAGGGAGGTAGAGACATCAGCCAAACAGGGAGGTAGAGATATCAGCCAAACAGGGAGGTAGAGACATCAGCCAAACAGGGAGGTAGAGACATCAGCCAAACAGGGAGGTAGAGACATCAGCCAAACAGGGAGGTAGAGACATCAGCCAAACAGGGAGGTAGAGATATCAGCCAAACAGGGAGGTAGAGACATCAGCCAAACAGGGAGGTAGAGATATCAGCCAGGCAGGGAGGTAGAGACATCAGCCAAACAGGGAGGTAGAGACATCAGCCAAACAGGGAGGTAGAGATATCAGCCAAACAGGGAGGTAGAGACATCAGCCAAACAGGGAGGTAGAGACATCAGCCAAACAGGGAGGTAGAGATATCAGCCAAACAGGGAGGTAGACATCAGCCAAACAGGGAGGTAGACATCAGCCAGGCAGGGAGGTAGAGACATCAGCCAGGCAGGGAGGTAGAGACATCAGCCAAACAGGGAGGTAGAGATATCAGCCAGGCAGGGAGGTAGATACATCAGCCAAACAGGGAGGTAGAGATATCAGCCAGGCATGGAGGTAGAGATATCAGCCAGGCATGGAGGTAGAGACATCTGACAGACAGGGAGGTAGAGACATCTGACAGACAGGAAGGTAGAGATATCAGCCAGGCATGGAGGTAGAGATATCAGCCAGGCAGGGGGGTAGAGATATCAGCCAGGCAGGGAGGTAGAGAAGTCTGATAGACAGGGAGGTAGAGACGACAGGAGGTTGGTGGCACCTTAATTGAGGAGGACGGGCTCGTGGTAATGGCTGGAGCGGAATCAGTGGAATGGTATCAAACGCATCAAACACATGTGTTTGGTGCCATTCCATTTACTCCGTTCCAGCCATTATTATGAGCTGTCCTCCCCTCAGCAGCCTCCACTGGTAGAGACATCTGACAGACAGGGAGGTAGAGACATCTGACAGACAGGGAGGTAGAGATATCTGACAGACAGGGAGGTAGAGACATCTGACAGACAGGGAGGTAGAGACATCTGACAGACAGGGAGGTAGAGACATCTGACAGACAGGGAGGTAGAGACATCTGACAGACAGGGAGGTAGAGACATCTGACAGACAGGGAGGTAGAGATATCTGACAGACAAGCCACGGAGCTCTTCATCGGGCACCTCGTCATCTTCGATAGTCACAGCTCCTCCTCTGTAGGTAGGCTGGATCGTCCACGACTGAAATGTAACACCCACCTGGGTGATGATTCGGCGACTGTAAAAGTGCCAGTAAGACCACCACACCTCAGCAGTGGTCCAGAAAAGCCCCTGAAGAAGTGAGCCTCTGCATCCCCTCACACCGCAGTCCACTACCCTCTTGGAACTGGGACAGGGGCTTCAAAAACAGATGCTGTTGATCTGGTGTTGCTGCATCGTTCAAATCTAGCTAGCTAGCCAAGCCAAAAAAAACTTCACATAATCAGTCCTGCAATTCCATGGGTCAGCACCAGATATTTCAGTTAATCTATCAACAAGTTATCTAAAACAAAAAGAGTTTAGAAAATATAATAAAAAACACTTAAAAACTGTAAGATATGTACAATATTTACAGAGCTCTCTGCCTAGGCTGCCTCGTGGTGCCATGGCAAGCACGGAACTCTGAAATACCCAAATGGTGGAATTAGTACAATTAAAATAAATGTTTTATTTAATTATTTTACTGTGTTACGTTAGGATTCATGTATTTATTAAAACACTAGTCCCAAGGTCAGTTTTCAAGAAATGTTTTATTGTTTACTTTTTTCTGGAAACCTGTTTAAAGCTTTTGATTGAACATTGCTCCATCTTGTGTGTCTCCATCCCGTTGGAGCGTTTGTGATTTACACTTCTGATCCGGGCAAACGTGCATGTGTCTGTGCGTGTGTCTGTGAGTGTGCATGTGTGTGTGAGTGTGTGTGTGTGTGTGTGTGAACCTGAGAGTGAACCCGTATCAGTTCTAGCCAGGCAGGTTAGCGGCTGCTGACCTTGTGATAAGAATCAGAGCCAAACCCTGAGAGCCTCCTAGTCTGATATAACCCTAATACTAACCCTAACCCAATAGTGTTCCAGACAGACCATAATACTAACACTAACCCTGTAGTGTTCCAGACCATAATACTAACCCTAACCCTGTAGTGTTCCAGACAGACCATAATACTAACCCTAACCCTGTAGTGTTCCAGACCATAATACTAACCCTAACCCTGTAGTGTTCCAGACCATAATACTAACCCTAACCCTGTAGTGTTCCAGACCATAATACTAACCCTAACCCTGTAGTGTTCCAGACAGATCATAATACTAACCCTAACCCTGAAGTGTTCCAGACCATAATACTAACCCTAACCCTGTAGTGTTCCAGACAGACCATAATACTAACCCTAACCCTGTAGTGTTCCAGACCATAATACTAACCCTAACCCTGTAGTGTTCCATATCATAATACTAACCCTAACCCTGTAGTGTTCCAGACCATAATACTAACCCTAACCCTGTAGTGTTCCAGACAGACCATAATACTAACCCTAACCCTGTAGTGTTCCAGACAGACCATAATACTAACCCTAACCCTGTAGTGTTCCAGACCATAATACTAACCCTAACCCTGTAGTGTTCCAGATCATAATACTAACCCTAACTCTGAAGTGTTCCAGACCATAATACTAACCCTAACCCTGTAGTGTTCCAGACCATAATACTAACCCTAACCCTGTAGTGTTCCAGACAGACCATAATACTAACCCTAACCCTGTAGTGTTCCAGACCATAATACTAACCCTAACCCTGTAGTGTTCCAGACCATAATACTAACCCTAACCCTGTAGTGTTCCAGACCATAATACTAACCCTAACCCTGTAGTGTTCCAGACAGACCATAATACTAACCCTAACCCTGTAGTGTTCCAGACCATAATACTAACCCTAACCCTGTAGTGTTCCAGACCATAATACTAACCCTAACCCTGTAGTGTTCCAGACAGACCATAATACTAACCCTAACCCTGTAGTGTTCCAGACAGATCATAATACTAACCCTAACCCTGAAGTGTTCCAGACCATAATACTAACCCTAACCCTGTAGTGTTCCAGACAGACCATAATACTAACCCTAACCCTGTAGTGTTCCAGACCATAATACTAACCCTAACCCTGTAGTGTTCCAGATCATAATACTAACCCTAACCCTGTAGTGTTCCAGACCATAATACTAACCCTAACCCTGTAGTGTTCCAGACCATAATACTAACCATAACCCTGCAGTGTTCCAGACCATAATACTAACCCTAACACTGTAGTGTTCCAGACCATAATACTAACCATAACCCTGTAGTGTTCCAGATCATAATACTAACCCTAACCCTGTAGTGTACCAGACCATAATACTAACCCTAACCCTGTAGTGTTCCAGACCATAATACTAAACCCTAACCCTGTAGTGTTCCAGACAGACCATAATACTAACCCTAACCCTGTAGTGTTCCAGACCATAATACTAACCCTAACCCTGTAGTGTTCCAGACAGATCATAATACTAACCCTAACCCTGTAGTGTTCCAGATCATAATACTAACCCTAACCCTGTAGTGTTCCAGACCATAATACTAACCCTAACCCTGTAGTGTTCCAGACCATAATACTAACCATAACCCTGCAGTGTTCCAGACCATAATACTAACCCTAACACTGCAGTGTTCCAGACCATAATACTAACCCTAACCCTGTAGTGTTCCAGACAGACCATAATACTAAGCCTAACACTGTAGTGTTCCAGACCATAATACTAACCCTAACACTGTAGTGTTCCAGACCATAATACTAACCCTAACCCTGTAGTGTTCCAGACAGACCATAATACTAAGCCTAACACTGTAGTGTTCCAGACCATAATACTAACCCTAACCCTGTAGTGTTCCAGACCATAATACTAACCCTAACCCTGTAGTGTTCCAGACAGACCATAATACTAACCCTAACCCTGTAGTTTTCCAGACAATAATACTAACCCTAACCCTGTAGTGTTCCAGACCATAATACTAACCCTAACCCTGCAGTGTTCCAGACAGACCATAATACTAACCCTAACCCTGTAGTGTTCCAGACCATAATACTAACCCTAACCCTGTAGTGTTCCAGACAGACCATAATACTAAACCTAACCCTGTAGTGTTCCAGACAGACCATAATACTAACACTAACCCTGTCGTGTTCCAGACCATAATACTAACCCTAACCCTGTAGTGTTCCAGACCATAATACTAACCCTAACCCTGTAGTGTTCCAGACCATAATACTAACCCTAACCCTGTAGTGTTCCAGACAGACCATAATACTAACCCTAACCCTGTAGTGTTCCAGACCATAATACTAACCCTAACCCTGTAGTGTTCCAGACCATAATACTAACCCTAACCCTGTAGTGTTCCAGACCATAAAACTAACCCTAACCCTATAGTGTACCAGACCATAATACTAACCCTAACCCTGTAGTGTTCCAGACCATAATACTAACCCTAACCCTGTAGTGTTCCAGACCATAATACTAACCCTTACCCTGTAGTGTTCCAGACAGACCATAATACTAAACCTAACCCTGTAGTGTTCCAGACCATAATACTAACCCTAACCCTGTAGTGTTCCAGACAGACCATAATACTAACCATAACCCTGAAGTGTTCCAGACCATAATACTAACACTAACCCTGAAGTGTTCCAGACCATAGAACTAACCCTAACCCTGTAGTGTTCCAGACCATAATACTAACACTAACCCTGAAGTGTTCCAGACCATAAAACTAACCCTAACCCTATAGTGTTCCAGACCATAATACTAACACTAACCCTGTAGTGTTCCAGACCATAATACTAACCCTAACCCTATAGTGTTCCAGACCATAATACTAACCCTAACCCTGTAGTGTTCCAGACCATAATACTAACCATAACCCTGTAGTGTTCCAGACAGACCATAATACTAACCCTAACCCTGTAGTGTTCCAGACCATAATACTAACCCTAACCCTGTAGTGTTCCAGACAGACCATAATACTAACCCTAACCCTGTAGTGTTCCAGACCATAATACTAACACTAACCCTGTAGTGTTCCAGACCATAATACTAACCCTAACCCTGTAGTGTTCAAGACCATAATACTAACCCTAACCCTGTAGTGTTCCAGACCATAATACTAACCCTAACCCTGTAGTGTTCCAGATCATAATACTAACCCTAACCCTGTAGTGTTCCAGACAGACCATAATACTAACCCTAACCCTGTAGTGTTCCAGACCATAATACTAACCATAACCCTGTAGTATTCCAGACCATAATACTAACCCTAACCCTATAGTGTACCAGACCATTACATTACATTACAGTCATTTAGCAGACGCTCTTATCCAGAGCGACTTACAGTTAGCACATACATTATTTTATCGAACCCACAACCCTGGCGTTGCAAACGCCATGCTCTACCAACTGAGCTACATCCCCTGCTGGCCATTGCCTCCCCTACCCTGGACGACGCTGGGCCAATTGTGCGCCGCCCCATGGGTCTCCCGGTCGCGGCCGGCTACGACAGAGCCTGGATACGAACCAGGATCTCTAGTGGCACAGCTAGCACTGCGATGCAGTGCCTTAGACCACTGCGCCACTCGGGAGACCATAATACTAACCCTAACCCTGTAGTGTTCCAGACCATAATACTAACCCTAACCCTGTAGTGTTCCAGACAGACCATAATACTAACCCTAAGCCTATAGTGTACCAGACCATAATACTAACCCTAACCCTGTAGTGTTCCAGACCATAATACTAACCCTAACCCTGTAGTGTACCAGACCATAATACTAACCCTAAACCTGTAGTGTTCCAGACCATAATACTAACCCTAACCCTGTAGTGTTCCAGACCATAATACTAACCCTAACCCTGTAGTGTTCCAGACTGACCATTATACTAACCCTAACCCTGTAGTGTTCCAGACCATAATACTAACCCTAACCCTGTAGTGTTACAGACCATAATACTAACCCTAACCCTATAGTGTACCAGACCATAATACTAACCCTAACCCTGTAGTGTTCCAGACCATAATACTAACCCTAACACTGTAGTGTTCCAGACCATAATATTAACCCTAACCCTGTAGTGTTCCAGACCATAATACTAACCCTAACCCTGTAGTGTTCCAGACTGACCATAATACTAACCCTAACCCTGTAGTGTTCCAGACCATAATACTAACCCTAACCCTGTAGTGTTCCAGACCATAATACTAACCCTAACCCTGTAGTGTTCCAGACCATAATACTAACCCTAACCCTGTAGTGTTCCAGACAGACCATAATACTAACCATAACCCTGTAGTGTTCCAGAACATAATACTAACCCTAACCCTGTAGTGTTCCAGACAGACCATAATACTAACCCTAACCCTGTAATGTTCCAGACCATAATACTAACCCTAACCCTCTAGTGTTCCAGACCATAATACTAACCCTAACCCTGTAGTGTTCCAGACCATAATACTAACCCTAACCCTGTAGAGTTCCAGACAGACCATAATACTAACCCTAACACTGTAGTGTTCAAAACCATAATACTAACCCTAACCCTGTAGTGTTCCAGACCATAATACTAACCCTAACCCTGTAGTGTTCCAGACCATAATACTAACCCTATCTCTGTAGTGTTCCAGACCATAATACTAACCCTAACCCTGTAGTGTTCCAGACCATAATACTAACCCTAACCGTGTAGTGTTCCAGACCATAATACTAACCCTAACCCTGTAGTGTTCCAGACCATAATACTAGCCCTAACCCTGTAGTGTTCCAGACCATAATACTAACCCTAACTCTGTAGTGTTCCAGACAGACCATAATACTAACCATAACCCTGTAGTGTTCCAGACCATAATACTAACCCTAACCCTATAGTGTACCAGACCATAATACTAACCCTTACCCTGTAGCGTTCCAGACCATAATACTAACCCTAACCCTGTAGTGTTCCAGACCATAATACTAACCCTAACCCTGTAGTGTTCCAGACAGACCATAATACTAACCCTAACCCTGTAGTGTTCTAGACCATAATACTAACCCTAACCCTGTAGTGTTCCAGACCATAATACTAACCCTAAACCTGTAGTGTTCCAGACAGACCATAATACTAACCCTAACCCTGTAGTGTTCTAGACCATAATACTAACCCTAACCCTGTAGTGTTCCAGACCATAATACTAACCCTAACCCTGTAGTGTTCCAGACCATAATACTAACCCTAACCCTGTAGTGTTCCAGACCATAATACTAACCCTAACACTGTAGTGTTCCAAATCATAATACTAACCTTAACCCTGTAGTGTTCCAGACCATAATACTAACCCTAACCCTGTAGTGCTCCAGACCATAATACTAACCCTAACCCTGTAGTGTTCCAGACCATAATACTAATCCTAACCCTGTAGTGTTCCAGACCATAATACTAACCCTAACCCTGTAGTGTTCCAGACCATAATACTAACCCTAACCCTGTAGTGTTCCAGACCATAATACTAACCCTAACCCTGTAGTGTTCCAGACCATAATACTAACCCTAACCCTGTAGTGTTCCAAATCATAATACTAACCTTAACCCTGTAGTGTTCCAGACCATAATACTAACCCTAACCCTGTAGTGTTCCAGACCATAATACTAACCCTAACCCTGTAGTGTTCCAGACCATAATACTATCCCTAACTCTGTAGTGTTCCAGACAGACCATAATACTAACCATAACCCTGTAGTGTTCCAGACCATAATACTAACCCTAACCCTATAGTGTACCAGACCATAATACTAACCCTTACCCTGTAGCGTTCCAGACCATAATACTATCCCTAACCCTGTAGTGTTCCAGACCATAATACTAACCCTAACCCTGTAGTGTTCCAGACAGACCATAATACTAACCCTAACCCTGTAGTGTTCCAGACCATAATACTAACCTTAACCCTGTAGTGTTCCAAATTATAATACTAACCCTAACACTGTAGTGTTCCAGACAGACCATAATACTAACCCTAACCCTGTAGTGTTCCAGACCATAATACTAACCCAAACCCTGTAGTCTTCCAGACCATAATACTAACACTAACCCTGTAGTGTTCCAGACCATAATACTAACCCTAACCCTGTAGTGTTCCAGACAGACCACAATACTAACCCTAACCCTGTAGTGTTCCAGACCATAATACTAACCCTAACCCTGTAGTGTTCCAGACAGACCATAATACTAACACTAACCCTGTAGTGTTCCAAATTATAATACTAACCCTAACACTGTAGTGTTCCAGACAGACCATAATACTAACCCAAACCCTGTAGTCTTCCAGACCATAATACTAACACTAACCCTGTAGTGTTCCAGACCATAATACTAACCCTAACCCTGTAGTGTTCCAGACAGACCATAATACTAATCCTAACCCTGTAGTGTTCCAGACAGGCCATAATACTAACCATGACCCTGTAGTGTTCCAGACCATAATACTAACCCTAACCCTGTAGTGTTCCAGACCATAATACTAACCCTAACCCTGTAGTGTTCCAGACAGACCATAATACTAACCCTAACCCTGTAGTGTTCCAGACCATAATACTAACCCTTACCCTGTAGTGTTCCAGACCATAATACTAACCCTAACCCTGTAGTGTTCCAGACCATAATACTAGCCATAACCATGTAGTGTTCCAGACCACAATACTAACCCTAACCCTGTAGTGTTCCAGACCATAATACTAACCCTAACCCTGTAGTGTTCCAGACCATAATACTAACCCTAACCCTGTAGTGTTCCAGACCATAATACTAACCCTAACCCTGTAGTGTTCCAGACCATAATACTAACCCAAACCCTGTACTGTTCCAGACCATAATACTAACCCTAACCCTGTAGTGTTCCAGACCATAATACTAACCCTAACCCTGTAGTGTTCCAGATAGACCATAATACTAACCCTAACCCTGTAGTGTTCCAGACCATACTACTAACCCTAACCCTGTAGTGTTCCAGACCATAATACTAACCCTAACCCTGTAGTGTTCCAGACCATAATACTAACTCCTAACCCTGTAGTCTTCCAGACCATAATACTAACCCCTAACCCTGTAGTGTTCCAGACCATAATACTAACCCTAACTCTGTAGTGTTCCAAATCATAATACTAACCTTAACCCTGTAGTGTTCTAGACCACAATACTAACCCTAACCCTGCAGTGTTCCAGACAGACCATAATACTAACCCTAACCCTGTAGTGTTCCAGACCATAATACTAACCCTAACCCTGTAGTGTTCCAGACCATAATACTAACCCTAACCCTGTAGTGTTCCAGACCATAATACTAACCCTAACCCTGTAGTGTTCCAGACCATAATACTAACCCTAACCCTGTAGTGTTCCAAATCATAATACTAACCTTAACCCTGTAGTGTTCCAGACCATAATACTAACCCTAACCCTGTAGTGCTCCAGACCATAATACTAACCCTAACCCTGTAGTGTTCCAGACCATAATACTAATCCTAACCCTGTAGTGTTCCAGACCATAATACTAACCCTAACCCTGTAGTGTTCCAGACCATAATATTAACCCTAACCCTGTAGTGTTCCAGACCATAATACTAACCCTAACCCTGTAGTGTTCCAGACCATAATACTAACCCTAACCCTGTAGTGTTCCAAATCATAATACTAACCTTAACCCTGTAGTGTTCCAGACCATAATACTAACCCTAACCCTGTAGTGTTCCAGACCATAATACTAACCCTAACCCTGTAGTGTTCCAGACCATAATACTATCCCTAACTCTGTAGTGTTCCAGACAGACCATAATACTAACCATAACCCTTTAGTGTTCCAGACCATAATACTAACCCTAACCCTATAGTGTACCAGACCATAATACTAACCCTTACCCTGTAGCGTTCCAGACCATAATACTAACCCTAACCCTGTAGTGTTCCAGACCATAATACTAACCCTAACCCTGTAGTGTTCCAGACAGACCATAATACTAACCCTAACCCTGTAGTGTTCCAGACCATAATACTAACCTTAACCCTGTAGTGTTCCAAATTATAATACTAACCCTAACACTGTAGTATTCCAGACAGACCATAATACTAACCCTAACCCTGTAGTGTTCCAGACCATAATACTAACCCAAACCCTGTAGTCTTCCAGACCATAATACTAACACTAACCCTGTAGTGTTCCAGACCATAATACTAACCCTAAACCTGTAGTGTTCCAGACAGACCATAATACTAACCCTAACCCTGTAGTGTTCAAAACCATAATACTAACCCTAACCCTGTAGTGTTCCAGACCATAATACTAACCCTAACCCTGTAGTGTTCCAGACGATAATACTAACCCTATCTCTGTAGTGTTCCAGACCATAATACTAACCCTAACCCTGTAGTGTTCCAGACAGACCATAATACTAACCATAACCCTGTAGTGTTCCAGACCATAATACTAACCCTAACCCTGTAGTGTTCCAGACCATAATACTAACCCTAACCCTATAGTGTTCCAGACAGACCATAATACTAACCCTAACCCTGTAGTGTTCCAGACCATAATACTAACCCTTACCCTGTAGTGTTCCAGACCATAATACTAACCCTAACCCTGTAGTGTTCCAGACCATAATACTAGCCATAACCATGTAGTGTTCCAGACCACAATACTAACCCTAACCCTGTAGTGTTCCAGACCATAATACTAACCCTAACCCTGTAGTGTTCCAGACCATAATACTAACCCTAACCCTGTAGTGTTCCAGACCATAATACTAACCCTAACCCTGTAGTGTTCCAGACCATAATACTAACCCAAACCCTGTACTGTTCCAGACCATAATACTAACCCCTAACCCTGTAGTGTTCCAGACCATAATACTAACCCTAACCCTGTAGTGTTCCAGATAGACCATAATACTAACCCTAACCCTGTAGTGTTCCAGACCATACTACTAACCCTAACCCTGTAGTGTTCCAGACCATAATACTAACCCTAACCCTGTAGTGTTCCAGACCATAATACTAACCCTAACCCTGTAGTCTTCCAGACCATAATACTAACCCTAACCCTGTAGTGTTCCAGACCATAATACTAACCCTAACTCTGTAGTGTTCCAAATCATAATACTAACCTTAACCCTGTAGTGTTCCAGACCACAATACTAACCCTAACCCTGCAGTGTTCCAGACAGACCATAATACTAACCCTAACCCTGTAGTGTTCCAGACCATAATACTAACCCTAACCCTGTAGTGTTCCAGACCATAATACTAACCCTAACCCTGTAGTGTTCCAGACCATAATACTAACCCTAACCCTGTAGTGTTCCAGACCATAATACTAACCCTAACCCTGTAGTGTTCCAAATCATAATACTAACCTTAACCCTGTAGTGTTCCAGACCATAATACTAACCCCTAACCCTGTAGTGCTCCAGACCATAATACTAACCCTAACCCTGTAGTGTTCCAGACCATAATACTAATCCTAACCCTGTAGTGTTCCAGACCATAATACTAACCCTAACCCTGTAGTGTTCCAGACCATAATATTAACCCTAACCCTGTAGTGTTCCAGACCATAATACTAACCCTAACCCTGTAGTGTTCCAGACCATAATACTAACCCTAACCCTGTAGTGTTCCAAATCATAATACTAACCTTAACCCTGTAGTGTTCCAGACCATAATACTAACCCTAACCCTGTAGTGTTCCAGACCATAATACTAACCCTAACCCTGTAGTGTTCCAGACCATAATACTATCCCTAACTCTGTAGTGTTCCAGACAGACCATAATACTAACCATAACCCTTTAGTGTTCCAGACCATAATACTAACCCTAACCCTATAGTGTACCAGACCATAATACTAACCCTTACCCTGTAGCGTTCCAGACCATAATACTAACCCTAACCCTGTAGTGTTCCAGACCATAATACTAACCCTAACCCTGTAGTGTTCCAGACAGACCATAATACTAACCCTAACCCTGTAGTGTTCCAGACCATAATACTAACCTTAACCCTGTAGTGTTCCAAATTATAATACTAACCCTAACACTGTAGTATTCCAGACAGACCATAATACTAACCCTAACCCTGTAGTGTTCCAGACCATAATACTAACCCAAACCCTGTAGTCTTCCAGACCATAATACTAACACTAACCCTGTAGTGTTCCAGACCATAATACTAACCCTAAACCTGTAGTGTTCCAGACAGACCATAATACTAACCCTAACCCTGTAGTGTTCAAAACCATAATACTAACCCCTAACCCTGTAGTGTTCCAGACCATAATACTAACCCCTAACCCCTGTAGTGTTCCAGACCATAATACTAACCTTATCTCTGTAGTGTTCCAGACCATAATACTAACCCTAACCCTGTAGTGTTCCAGACAGACCATAATACTAACCATAACCCTGTAGTGTTCCAGACCATAATACTAACCCCTAACCCTGTAGTGTTCCAGACCATAATACTAACCCCTAACCCTGTAGTGTTCCAGACAGACCATAATACTAACCCCTAACCCTGTAGTGTTCCAGACCATAATACTAACCCTTACCCTGTAGTGTTCCAGACCATAATACTAACCCTAACCCTGTAGTGTTCCAGACCATAATACTAGCCATAACCATGTAGTGTTCCAGACCACAATACTAACCCTAACCCTGTAGTGTTCCAGACCATAATACTAACCCTAACCCTGTAGTGTTCCAGACCATAATACTAACCCTAACCCTGTAGTGTTCCAGACCATAATACTAACCCTAACCCTGTAGTGTTCCAGACCATAATACTAACCCAAACCCTGTACTGTTCCAGACCATAATACTAACCCTAACCCTGTAGTGTTCCAGACCATAATACTAACCCTAACCCTGTAGTGTTCCAGATAGACCATAATACTAACCCTAACCCTGTAGTGTTCCAGACCATACTACTAACCCTAACCCTGTAGTGTTCCAGACCATAATACTAACCCTAACCCTGTAGTGTTCCAGACCATAATACTAACCCTAACCCTGTAGTCTTCCAGACCATAATACTAACCCTAACCCTGTAGTGTTCCAGACCATAATACTAACCCTAACTCTGTAGTGTTCCAAATCATAATACTAACCTTAACCCTGTAGTGTTCCAGACCACAATACTAACCCTAACCCTGCAGTGTTCCAGACAGACCATAATACTAACCCTAACCCTGTAGTGTTCCAGACCATAATACTAACCCTAACCCTGTAGTGTTCCAGACCATAATACTAACCCCTAACCCTGTAGTGTTCCAGACCATAATACTAACCCTAACCCTGTAGTGTTCCAGACCATAATACTAACCCTAACCCTGTAGTGTTCCAAATCATAATACTAACCTTAACCCTGTAGTGTTCCAGACCATAATACTAACCCTAACCCTGTAGTGCTCCAGACCATAATACTAACCCCTAACCCTGTAGTGTTCCAGACCATAATACTAATCCTAACCCTGTAGTGTTCCAGACCATAATACTAACCCCTAACCCTGTAGTGTTCCAGACCATAATATTAACCCCTAACCCTGTAGTGTTCCAGACCATAATACTAACCCTAACCCTGTAGTGTTCCAGACCATAATACTAACCCTAACCCTGTAGTGTTCCAAATCATAATACTAACCTTAACCCTGTAGTGTTCCAGACCATAATACTAACCCTAACCCTGTAGTGTTCCAGACCATAATACTAACCCTAACCCTGTAGTGTTCCAGACCATAATACTATCCCTAACTCTGTAGTGTTCCAGACAGACCATAATACTAACCATAACCCTTTAGTGTTCCAGACCATAATACTAACCCTAACCCTATAGTGTACCAGACCATAATACTAACCCTTACCCTGTAGCGTTCCAGACCATAATACTAACCCTAACCCTGTAGTGTTCCAGACCATAATACTAACCCTAACCCTGTAGTGTTCCAGACAGACCATAATACTAACCCTAACCCTGTAGTGTTCCAGACCATAATACTAACCTTAACCCTGTAGTGTTCCAAATTATAATACTAACCCTAACACTGTAGTATTCCAGACAGACCATAATACTAACCCTAACCCTGTAGTGTTCCAGACCATAATACTAACCCAAACCCTGTAGTCTTCCAGACCATAATACTAACACTAACCCTGTAGTGTTCCAAATTATAATACTAACCCTAACACTGTAGTGTTCCAGACAGACCATAATACTAACCCTAACCCTGTAGTGTTCCAGACCATAATACTAACCCTAACCCTGTAGTGTTCCAGACCATAATACTAACCCTAACCCTGTAGTGTTCCAGACAGACCATAATACTAACACTAACCCTGTAGTGTTCCAAATTATAATACTAACCCTTACCCTGTAGTGTTCCAGACCATAATACTAACCCTAACCCTGTAGTGTTCCAGACCATAATACTAACCCTAACCCTGTAGTGTTCCAGACCATAATACTAACCCTAACCCTGTAGTGTTCCAGACCATAATACTAACCCTAACCCTGTAGTGTTCCAGACCATAATACTAACCCTAACCCTGTAGTGTTCCAGACCATAATACTAACCCAAACCCTGTACTGTTCCAGACCATAATACTAACCCTAACCCTGTAGTGTTCCAGACCATAATACTAACCCTAACCCTGTAGTGTTCCAGATAGACCATAATACTAACCCTAACCCTGTAGTTTCCAGACCATAATACTAACCCTAACCCTGTAGTGTTCCAGACCATAATACTAACCCTAACCCTGTAGTGTTCCAGACCATAATACTAACCCTAACCCTGTAGTCTTCCAGACCATAATACTAACCCTAACCCTGTAGTGTTCCAGACCATAATACTAACCCTAACTCTGTAGTGTTCCAAATCATAATACTAACCTTAACCCTGTAGTGTTCCAGACCACAATACTAACCCTAACCCTGCAGTGTTCCAGACAGACCATAATACTAACCCTAACCCTGTAGTGTTCCAGACCATAATACTAACCCTAACCCTGTAGTGTTCCAGACCATAATACTAACCCTAACCCTGTAGTGTTCCAGACCATAATACTAACCCTAACCCTGTAGTGTTCCAGACCATAATACTAACCCTAACCCTGTAGTGTTCCAGAAAGACCATAATACTAACCATAACCCTGTAGTGTTCAATACCATAATACTAACCCTAACCCTGTAGTGTTCCAGACCATAATACTAACCCTAACCCTGTAGTGTTCCAGACAGACCATAATACTAACCCTAACCCTGTAGTGTTCCAGACCATAATACTAACCCTAACCCTGTAGTGTTCTTGACCATAATACTAACCCTAACCCTGTAGTGTTCCAGATAGACCATAATACTAACCCTAACCCTGTAGTGTTCCAGACCATAATACTAACCCTAACCCTGTAGTGTTCCAGACCATAATACTAACCCTAACCCTGTAGTCTTCCAGACCATAATACTAACCCTAACCCTGTAGTGTTCCAGACCATAATACTAACCCTAACCCTGTAGTGTTCCAGACCATAATACTAACCCTAACCCTGTAGTTTTCCAGACCATAATACTAACCCTAACCCTGTAGTGTTCCAGACCATAATACTAACCCTAACCCTGTAGTGTTCCAGACAGACCATAATACTAACCATAACCCTGTAGTGTTCAATACCATAATACTAACCCTAACCCTGTAGTGCTCCAGACCATAATACTAACCCTAACACTGTAGTGTTCCAGACCATAATATTAACCCTAACCCTGTAGTGTTCCAGACAGACCATAATACTAACCATAACCCTGTAGTGTTCAATACCATAATACTAACCCTAACCCTGTAGTGCTCCAGACCATAATACTAACCCTAACACTGTAGTGTTCCAGACCATAATACTAACACTAACCCTGTAGTGTTCCAGACCATAATATTAACCCTAACCCTGTAGTGTTCCAGACCATAATACTAGCCATAACCATGTAGTGTTCCAGACCATAATACTAGCCATAACCCTGTAGTGTTCCAGACCATAATACTAACCCTAACCCTGTAGTGTTCCAGACCATAATACTAACCCTAACCCTGTACTGTTCCAGACAGACCATAATACTAACCCTAACCCTGTAGTGTTCCAGACCATAATACTAACCCTAACCCTGTAGTGTTCCAGACCATAATACTAACCCTAACCCTGTAGTGTTCCAGACCATAATAGTAACCCTAACCCTGTAGTGTTCCAGACCATAATACTAACCCTAACCCTGTAGTATTCCAGACCGTAATACTCACCCTAACCCTATAGTGTACCAGACCATAATACTAACCCTAACCCTGTAGTGTTCCAGACAGACCATAATACTCACCCTAACCCTATAGTGTACCAGACCATAATACTAACCCTAACCCTGTAGTGTTCCAGACAGACCATAATACTAACCCTTACCCTGTAGTGTTCCAGACAGACC
>NW_025533658.1:372500-467500 GCF_020615455.1 Coregonus clupeaformis
ACTTGAAGGCTGTTGCGTCTTATTCAGCCTGTAAAGCAATAGTTTCACTGTGGTGGTGGTGTGCTGGCTGGCTGCCCAGTTGTCTCAGTGCCAGGGTATGTGTCAGGGAAATGCATTCCTTCTATACAGCACAACCAACGCTCTGATCTGCTCTGTCCTGTTTAGCCATTAACAGGGGAATTCAATTAGACTGGGCTGGCTGCAGTCAGTGAATACGTCCCCAATGGCACCCTATTCCCTATATATGCCACTACTTTTGACAATGGGCCCTGGTCAAATATAGTGCACTATGTTGGGAATAGGGTGCCATTTGGGAGTCAGGCAGTATCTATTGGGGATCACAGTATACCATGGCCTGTTTTTACTGTCTTGTGATATACAGTGGGGAAAAAAGTATTTAGTCAGCCACCAATTGTGCAAGTTCTCCCACTTAAAAAGATGAGAGAGGCCTGTAATTTTCATCATAGGTACACGTCAACTATGACAGACAAAATCAGAATAAAAATCAAGAAAATCACATTGTAGGATTTTTAATGAATTTATTTGCAAATTATGGTGGAAAATAAGTATTTGGTCAATAACAAAAGTTTCTCAATACTTTGTTATATACCCTTTGTTGGCAATGACACAGGTCAAACGTTTTCTGTAAGTCTTCACAAGGTTTTCACACACTGTTGCTGGTATTTTGGCCCATTCCTCCATGCAGATCTCCTCTAGAGCAGTGATGTTTTGGGGCTGTCGCTGGGCAACACGGACTTTCAACTCCCTCCAAAGATTTTCTATGGGGTTGAGATCTGGAGACTGGCTAGGCCACTCCAGGACCTTGAAATGCTTGTTACGAAGCCACTCCTTCGTTGCCCGGGCGGTGTGTTTGGGATCATTGTCATGCTGAAAGACCCAGCCACGTTTCATCTTCAATGCCCTTGCTGATGGAAGGAGGTTTTCACTCAAAATCTCACGATACATGGCCCCATTCAATCTTTCCTTTACACGGATCAGTCGTCCTGGTCCCTTTGCAGAAAAACAGCCCCAAAGCATGATGTTTCCACCCCCATGCTTCACAGTAGGTATGGTGTTCTTTGGATGCAACTCAGCATTCTTTGTCCTCCAAACACGACGAGTTTAGTTTTTACCAAAAAGTTCTATTTTGGTTTCATCTGACCATATGACATTCTCCCAATCCTCTTCTGGATCATCCAAATGCACTCTAGCAAACTTCAGATGGGCCTGGACATGTACTGGCTTAAGCAGGGGGACATGTCTGGCACTGCAGGATTTGAGTCACTGGCGGCGTAGTGTGTTACTGATGGTAGGCTTTGTTACTTTGGTCCCAGCTCTCTGCAGGTCATTCACTAGGTCCCCCCGTGTGGTTCTGGGATTTTTGCTCACCGTTCTTGTGATCATTTTGACCCCACGGGTGAGATCTTGCGTGGAGCCCCAGATCGAGGGAGATTATCAGTGGTCTTGTATGTCTTCCATTTCCTAATAATTGCTCCCACAGTTGATTTCTTCAAACCAAGCTGCTTACCTATTGCAGATTCAGTCTTCCCAGCCTGGTGCAGGTCTACAATTTTGTTTCTGGTGTCCTTTGACAGCTCTTTGGTCTTGGCCATAGTGGAGTTTGGAGTGTGACTGTTTGAGGTTGTGGACAGGTGTCTTTTATACTGATAACAAGTTCAAACAGGTGCCATTAATACAGGTAACGAGTGGAGGTGTCAGGGCGTGTTGTAGGTGTAGTGTAGGAATCAAACGCAGGACGCAGACTGAATGTTCCAAATGCTGTAATACTGGCCCAACACAGGCAACAGGACAACTAAGCCCGACAGCAAAAACACGCACGAAGGCGAAAGGTAGATGCGCACTAACAGGTGCGACAAAAATGAAACGGTGCACACACAAGTGCAACTAAGCTCCAGCACAGTGGAGAAATACGCTCAACCGAGCAAAACACAACACTGACGGAAACAATCATACACAACACTAGACAAACACAACGAGAAACTTATAGGACACTAATTACGTAAAACAGAAACAGGTGTGGAAACAAACAGACAAAAGCAAACGAACATGAAACATCTATCGGTGGCAGCTAGAATTCCGGAGACGACAAACGCGAAGCCTGCCCGAACAAGGGAGAGAGGCAGCCTCGGCCGAAACCGTGACAGTACCCCCCTTGACGCGCGGCTCCAGACGTGCGCCGACTCCCGGCCTCGGGGACGACCAGGGGGACGCGGGCGCAGGGCGCGTCGGATGCCTCCGATGGAACTCCGTCAGGAGCGACGGGTCCAACACGTCTCTCCTCGGCACCCAGCACCGCTTCCTCCGGACCGTACCCCTCCCACTCCACTAGATACTGGAGACCCCCCATCCGACGTCTCGAATCCAAGATGGATCTCACGGAGTACGCCGGTGCCCCTCGATGTCCAACGGGGGCGGAGGAGTCTCCAAGATCTCATCTTCTTGGAGTGGGCCCGCTACCACCGGCCTGAGAAGGGACACATGGAACGAGGGGTTAATACACTTATACTCCACAGGTAGCTGTAATCTATAACATACCTCGTTCAACCTTCTCAGGACTTTAAATGGCCCTACAAACCGCCGACCCAGTTTCTGACAGGGCAGGCGGAGGGGCAGGTTTCTGGTAGAGAGCCAGACTCGATCACCAGGTGCGTACACCGGTGCCTCACTGCGGTGGAGATCAGCGCCGCCTTCTGACGTCGGAGGGCCCGCTGCAGGTGGACGTGTGCAGCGTTCCAAGTCTCCTCCGAGCGCCGCGCCCACTCATCCACCGCAGGAGCCTCGATCTGGCTCTGCTGCCAGGGTGCCAGAACCGGCTGGTAACCTAACACACATTGAAATGGAGTTAGGTTAGTGGAGGAATGGCGTAGGGAATTCTGGGCCATCTCGGCCCAGGGAACGTACCTTGACCACTCCTCCGGCCGGTCCTGGCAGTATGTTCTGAGAAACCTACCCACATCCTGGTTTACGCGTTCCACCTGCCCATTGCTCTCCGGGTGGTAACCCGAGGTGAGGCTCACCGAGACCCCCAACCGCTCCATAAACGCTCTCCAGACTCTGGAGGTGAATTGGGGACCCCGATCAGCCACAATGTCCTCGGGTACCCGTGAGTGCCGGAACACATGGGTAAACAGTGCCTCGGCAGTTTGCAGGGCCGTAGGAAGACCCGGCATGGGGAGCAAACGACAGGCCTTAGAGAACCGGTCCACAACGACCAGGATGGTAGTATTCCCTTGGGAGAGGGGAAGGTCTGTTATAAAGTCCACTGAGAGGTGGGACCATGGCCGTTGTGGAACGGGCAGGGGTAGCAACTTACCCCTAGGTAGATGTCTAGGCGCCTTACACTGGGCGCACACCGAGCAGGAGGAAACATAAACCCTCACATCCCTTGCCAACGTGGGCCACCAGTACTTGGCACTAAGACAGTGCACTGTCCGGCCGATACCGGATGTCCAGAGGAGGGTGACGTGTGAGCCCAATAGATCAATCGATCCCGAACCTCGAGCGGAACGTACTTCCGACCCTCCGGGCACTGTGGTGGACTAGGGTCGGTGCGTACTGCTCGCCTCGAGTTCAGCATCGACCTCCCATACTACCGGTGCCACCAGACACGACTCAGGCAGTATGGGAGTGGGCTCCACGGACCTCTCCTCCGCGTCATACCGCCGAGACAGCGCATCTGCCTTGCCATTCTGTGACCCAGGGATGTACGTGATCTTAAAAGTAAACCTGGTCAAGAACATACTCCATCGTGCCTGGCGAGGGTTCAGCCTCCTCACCGCCCGGATGTACTCCAGGTTACGGTGGTCCGTCAAAATGAGGAAAAGGGTGTTGAGCCCCCTCAAGCCAGTGCCTCCACACCTTTAGAGCCTGTACCACGGCTAACAGCTCCCTGTCCCCTACGTCATAGTTCCGCTCCGCCGGACTGAGCTTCTTAGAATAAAAAGCACAGGGGCGGAGTTTAGGTGGCGCGCCAGATCGTTGTGAAAGCACGGCTCCTAAACCGGCCTCCGACGCGTCCACCTCTACTTGGAACGGCAAAGAGGGATCCGGATGCGCCAGCACCGGGCCGAGGTAAACAGGTCCTTCAGCCTCCCAAACGCCCTGTCCGCCTCGGCCGACCACTGCAGACGCACCGGACCCCCCTTCAACAGAGACGTGATGGGAGCTGCCACCTGTCCAAAACCCCCGGATAAACCTCCTGTAGTAATTTGCAAACCCCAAAAACTGCTGCACCTCCTTCACAGTGGTTGGTGTTTGCCAATTACGCACGGCCGACACCCGGTCTACCTCCATCTTCACCCCTGACGCAGACAACTGATAACCCAAAAAGGAGACCGACTCCTGGAAAAACAGACACTTCTCTGCCTTCACATACAGGTCGTGCTCCACCAGCCTCCGCAACACCCTGCGCACCAGGGCCACATGCTCGACACGGGTAGGTGAGTACACGAGAATGTCATCAATGTACACCACCACCCCCTGCCCCTGCATGTCCCTGAAGATCTCATCCACAAATGATTGGAAAACTGATGGAGCGTTCATCAACCCGTATGGCATGACCAGATACTCGTAATGGCCCGAGGTGGTACTAAAGGCTGTTTTCCATTCATCACCCTCCCTGATGCGCACCAAGTTGTACGCGCTCCTGAGATCTAGTTTCGTGAAGAAACGCGCCCCATGCAACGACTCAGTCATGGTCGCAATCAGCGGGAGTGGATAACTATATTTCACCGTAATCTGATTGAGACCACGGTAATCGATGCATGGGCGCAAACCACCATCCTTTTTCTTCACGAAAAAGAAACTCGAGGACGCGGGGAAGTGGACGGCCGTATGTATCCTTGTCTCAGCGATTCGTCTATGTAAATCTCCATAGCCTTCTTCTCCTCCTGAGACAGAGGATACACATGGCTCCGTGGGAGCGCAGCTCCTGCCTGGAGGTTTATCGCACAATCCCCCTGCCTATGGGGTGGCAACTGCGTCGCCCTCGCCTTACTAAACGCAATAGCCAAATCCCCATACTCAGGTGGAACGTGCAATGCGGGTACCTGGTTTGGACTCTCCACCGAGGTAGCCCCTCTACGGAAACGCCCAAACATCTACCCACACACTGAGCAGACCACTCCATCAGAGCCCTCTCCTGCCACGAAATCACTGGGTTATGGGTACTCAACCAGGGCATGCCCAGCACCACCGGATACGCAGGAGAGTCAATCAGGAACAGCTGAATCATCTCCTGATGATCCCCCTGCGCACACATCCTAAGTGGCGCCGTGACCTCCCTGATTAAGCCCGTACCCAACGGACGACTATCTAGGGCGTGAACGGGAAAAGGAACATCAACAGGAATGAGGGGAATCCCTAACGCTAAACAAAACTTTTTATCAATAAAATTCCCAGCCGCGCCTGAATCTACCAGCGCCTTATGCTGGGAATGAGGTGCTACCTGTGGAAAACGTACAGGCATACAAAAATGGGCAACAGAGAGCTCTGGGTGAGTGGGGCGCCTACTCACCTGGAGGGAATCCCCAGTGCGGGACCTGTCGTCATCTCCCCTAGGAGGCCATCCCCAGCACCTAGCCGCGGTGTGTCCTCCCCGACCACAGTTGGTGCAGTGGATGGACCCCCTAGCCTGCCGACTCCTCCTCTCTCTAGCGCCAGCGCCCCGAGCTCCATAGGACAAGGCTCGGAGGCGCTGGAGGGTGGAATGGACGGACCCTCCGCAGGGACGTCCCGCGGGTAGCCAGCAGGGTATCCAGCCTGATGGACATATCAACCAGCTGGTCGAAAGTGAGGCTGGTGTCCCTACAAGCCAGCTCCCGACGGACGTCCTCTCGTAGGCTGCATCGGTATAGATCGATGAGGGCCCGATCATTCCACCCTGCATCTGCCGCTAGAGTACGGAATTCGAGCGCGAATTCCTGGGCACTTCTCCTCCTGCCGGAGGAAAACCAGACGCTCCCCGCCGCTTTCCCCTCCGGGGATGAGTCAAACACCGCCCTGAAGCGGCGGGAGAACTCGGTGTACGTAATCGTCGTGGCGTCGATCTTCCTCCACTCCGCGTTGGCCCACTCCAACGCTTTTCCGGCCAGGCAGGAGATCAGGGCGGACACGCTCTCATGCCCTGAAGGTGCCGGGTGCACTGTGGCCAGGTATAGCTCTACCTGGAGCAGGAATCCCTGACACCCAGCCGCGGTCCCGTCGTAGGCCCTCGGGAGAGATAGTCGGACTCCTCGAGGTTCCGGCGCTGGACTGGGCGGGCTGGCCGATGGTGCTGGCAGGGCGGGCGGCGGTGGAGGCGAACCCCAGCCTCGGAGTGTGGTAATCACCTCCTGCAGGGGCGGTCCCCATCTGCAGGAGCTGCTCTTGCTGGTCCCGAACCTGGGCTTCCAGTCTCGTCTGGGCTGCTTCGGCTCCTGCTGATTCCATTGCAGGTGTATGATTCTGTCAGGGCGTGTTGTAGGTGTAGTGTAGGAATCAAACGCAGGACGCAGACTGAATGTTCCAAATGCTGTAATACTGGCCCAACACAGGCAACAGGACAACTAAGCCCGACAGCAAAAAACACGCACGAAGGCGAAAGGTAGATGCGCACTAACAGGTGCGACAAAAATGAAACGGTGCACACACAAGTGCAACTAAGCTCCAGCACAGTGGAGAAATACGCTCAACCGAGCAAAACACAACACTGACGGAAACAATCATACACAACACTAGACAAACACAACGAGAAACTTATAGGACACTAATTACGTAAAACAGAAACAGGTGTGGAAACAAACAGACAAAAGCAAACAAACATGAAAAATCTATCGGTGGCAGCTAGAATTCCGGAGACGACGAACGCCGAAGCCTGCCCGAACAAGGGAGAGAGGCAGCCTCGGCCGAAACCGTGACAGGAGGACAGAGGGGCCTCTTAAAGAAGAAGTTACAGGTCTGTGAGAGCCAGAAATCTTGCTTGTTTGTAGGTGACCAAATACTTATTTTCCACCATA
Source organism: Coregonus clupeaformis (assembly GCF_020615455.1). Lineage (NCBI taxonomy): Eukaryota > Metazoa > Chordata > Actinopteri > Salmoniformes > Salmonidae > Coregonus > Coregonus clupeaformis. The sequence goes on from NW_025533658.1 coordinate 379,517, forward strand.
ATTTGCAAAAAATTCATAAAAAATCCTACAATGTGATTTTCTGGAGAAAAAAAATCTCAATTTGTCTGTCATAGTTGATGTGTACCTATGATGAAAATTACAGGCCTCTCTCATCTTTTTGAAGTGGGAGAACTTGCACAATTGGTGGCTGACTAAATACTTTTTCCCCCCACTGTAAGTGAATCAAAGTAGTTTACTTTTACTTAGATATTCCTGTAGCAATCATGAATTTGAAGATTTTTCTCATTTTGATTTGTGATGCTCTCTTAGAGTTGCATTTACATTTTAGTCATTTAGCAGACGCTCTTATCCAGAGCAACTTACAGTTAGTGAGTGTATACATTTTCATACTGGCCCCCCGTGGGAATCGAACCTACAACCCTGGCATTGCAAACGCCACGCTCTACCAACTGAGCTACAGGGGACTTAAATGAAATGTAATATAATACACCAAACTCATAGACGTACGGTTTCTCTTTAAAAATGTAAGACTGTTGTCTAAACTCAACATTAACAAATGCTGAGGGATGTTGTGTGGGGTGAGGATGACAAAGTGTTTACCACAACTGTAAGCAAACATCCAGCAGAAGGCTAATGTTCTCCCATTGTCATGCTATACCTAACCATGTCTCCCATTGTCATGCTATGCCTAACCATGTCTCCCATTGTCATGCTATATCTAACCATGTCTCCCATTGTCATGCTATATCTAACCATGTCTCCCATTGTCATGCTATATCTAACCATGTCTCCCATTGTCATTCTGTATCTAACCATGTCTCCCATTGTCATGCTATATCTAACCATGTATCCCATTGTCATGCTATATCTAACCATGTCTCCCATTGTCATGCTATATCTAACCATGTCTCCCATTGTCATGCTATATCTAACCATGTCTCCCATTGTCATGATATATCTAACCATGTCTCCCATTGTCATGCTATATCTAACCATGTCTCCCATTGTCATGCTATATCTAACCATGTCTCCCATTGTCATGCTATATCTAACCATGTCTCCCATTGTCATGCTATATCTAACCATGTCTCCCATTGTCATGCTATATCTAACCATGTCTCCCAGAGCCATGCTATATCTAACCATGCCAAGCTTACTCACACTGCCCTATAAGAACATACTATATATTACAGTGGTAGACATCCCTACAACCCCATCCTGACCCCCGCTGTCTCCCCTCCTGCTATCTGTCTCTCTTCCCCAAACCTTTGTTCTGTGGATCAATGAACTGACACTCACACACACACATGCACATGTACACAGACCTGCCCATAGGCACAGACACACACACACACACCCACAGAATTCCCCCCCCCCCACCCCCCCCCCACAACTCACACATACACAAACACACACGCCATGCATCAAAACCCAAATATACAACTTCTCAAATTAAAACATTTTCTCCAGAGTAATTGCAGTGCAAACATCATTCAGGATCCTGCGCTATATATTCCCTCTTCAGCAAATAACTTCTGACAGTCTGCTTCTAAACACGCGCTTGAGACTAGACCAGGGCCTAAAACAGGCTTTTCTATACATGGTATGAACCAGCTGATTCTCTGCTCTGCCCTGCTCTACTCTGCTCTACTCTACTCTACTCTACTCTACTCTACTCTACTCTACTCTACTCTGCTCTGCTCTGCTCTGCTCTGCTCTACTCTACTCTGCTCTACTCTACTTTATTCTACTCTACTCTGCTCTACTCTACTCTATTATATTCTACTCTACTCTATTCTATTCTACTCTACTTTATTATATTCTACCCTACTCTATTCTATTCTATTCTATTCTACTCTATTATTCTCTACTCTATTATATTATATTCTATTCTATTCTACTTGATTCTATTCTACTCTAATCTACTCTAATCTACTCTAATCTACTCTAATCTACTCTAATCTAGTCTAATCTACTCTATTCTACTCTATTCTATTCTACTCTATTCTACTTTATTCTATTCTACTTTATTCTATTCTATTCTACTCGATTCTATTCTATTCTACTCTATTCTACTCTACTCTACTCTACTCTATTCTATTCTATTCTATTCTACTCTATTCTATTCTATTCTACTTGATTATATTCTACTCTAATCTACTATAATCTACTCTAATCTACTCTATTCTACTCTATTCTACTCTATTCTACTCTATTCTATTCTACTTTATTCTATTCTACTTTATTCTATTCTACTCTATTCTACTCTATTCTATTCTACTTTATTATATTTTATTATATTCTACTCTACTCTACCATACTCTACTCTACTCTACTCTACTCTACTCTACTCTATTCTACTCTACTCTACTCTACTCTATTCTATCCTACTCTATTCTACTCTATTCTACTTTATTCTATTCTACTCTACTCTATTCTATTCTACTCTACTCTACTCTATTCTATTCTATTCTATTCTACTCTATTCTACTCTATTCTATTCTATTCTACTCTATTCTATTCTACTTTATTCTATTCTACTTTATTCTATTCTACTCTATTCTACTCTATTCTACTCTATTCTATTCTATTCTACTCTATTCTATTCTACTTTATTATATTTTATTACATTCTACTCTAATCTAATCTACTCTACTCTACTCTACTCTATTATACTCTACTCTACTCTACTCTACTCTACTCTATTCTACTCTACTCTACTCTACTCTACTCTATTCTATCCTACTCTATTCTACTCTATTCTATTTTATTATACTCTACTCTACTCTATTCTACTCTACTCTACTCTACTCTACACTACTCTACTCTACTCTACTCTACTCTACTCTACTCTATTCTATTCTATTCTACTCTACTCTACTCTACTCTATTCTACTCTATTCTACTCTATTCTACTTTATTCTATTCTACTCTAATCTACTCTATTCTATTCTATTCTGCTCTACTCTACTCTGGCTGCTGTTTATATGAACCATCTAATTATCCTCTACTGTACCTGTAGTCTAACCTAGCTACAATTATGACATATATGGTAGCCACCTTCACCCAACACCTAGCGTCGTCGTCAAGGGGTTCTCTTTGTGTAACAGCTGAGGTGTTGGGTTGACGGTCCGAAGGTCCAAGGCTCAAGCCCCGGTTGGGACTGCCCTCTGACTTTTCTACAATATCAATCATTCTCCTCTCTCTCTCTCTGTCTCCCCAGCATCTAAAGTCTGTCCTCCGTGTGATAACCAACTGAAAGCTGACAACATCATGGAGCATTATTGTGCCAGCGACTTTGGTAAGTGCTATACACACACACAAACACACACACACACTCAAACAATAACATGTGACAGAGCCTGTTTCTGGGAGCAGCCCTGTGATGTGTGTAGTTAAATGGTGAGACCATGTTTCTAGTTTGACTCCATCCTGTAGATTGTCTTCTCACACACTAACACACACAAACACACACACACACACACACACACAAATCTCACTCCAGAGACGATGACAGTAATGAGAAACACAATGTTGAGGGCTCACAGCCACAATACAACAGAACCCCGTCACACACACACACTCTCTCTCTCACACACACACACACTCACACACACACACACTCACACACACTCTCTCTCACACACCACACATGCACACACATTCACGCACTCATGCAAGCACGCACAGACACACAAACACACACACACACACATAGATACCAAACTCTCCCTCACACATACATACACATAAATTGTTAACGACTACATCGGCTAACCGCCACATCACCACCAGATGTAACCGGTGAGGAGAACCATGATAATGATTCCATTACGATATGGGATAAATACAATCACACTGATAGAATGACAACAATATGTCTTGTGTTAGGAAATCCAGTTAGCAAGTTGTGTTCAAGCTCAGTTTAAGTGCATTTTGGAACAATTTAATGTAAGTCTTTACTCATTTTGTGCCATGTCGTGTTTTGAATGTTACAGTTCAGGCAATGTCCTGATAATACCGTTCATACAACATTGAGGTAACGTCTCCGTCTCTCATTCCCTGGATGTAATTATGGTCCCAGCAGGACACACTGGGTTGAATGTCCTCTGTTCGCCAAGTCTTTTAGCTGGTCCCTGTAAGACTATAACTCTGAAAAGCGTCTACGTGTAACTCTCCCCGGAACATTGCCAGAGTCTTTAGAGTTGATATTGTTCTGGACTGGCTGCAGTGTGTAGAAATCATGTTGTGTGGGTGTAAATGTAGAGAAAAGCCGCAGGCAGTCTTTGGAGGATTGTGTAAAACTATCCATTAAATTATTATGATAATCATCCCTAGTGACAATCGTTTTTCAGAAGAACATAGTGTAGCAACACAATTCTACCAGTCTTTCAGTTTTTGGTACATTTGATCACACAGAATACTGTTATGTGTTAGAGGTTCAAACACAGTCGAACTTACCCCCAAATGTAAGATATTCCCCAATATATATTTGATTAGTCACCAGTTAATATGATACCAGTCATAACTGATATTACTGAGAAGTTACCATGATACCAGCCATAAGTGATATTACTGAGAAGTTAACATGATACCAGCCATATCTTACATTAACTTAACATGATACCAGCCATAACTTACATTACGTCAACATGATACAAGCCATAAGTGATATTACTGAGAAGTTAACATGATACCAGCCATAACTTACATTAAGTTAACATGATACCAGCCATATCTTACATTAAGTTAACATGATACCAGCCATAACTTACATTACGTTAACATGATACCAGCCATAAGTGATATTACTGAGAAGTTAACATGATACCAGCCATAACTTACATTAAGTTAACATGATACCAGCCATAACTTACATTAAGTTAACATGATACCAGCCATATCTTACATTAAGTTAACATGATACCAGCCATAACTTACATTAAGTTAATATGATACAAGCCATAACTTACATTAAGTTAACATGACAAACACACACACTCCTTGTCATCTAGCATGAGGTCACATACACACTCCTTGTCATCTAGCATGAGGTCACACACACCCACACACTCCTTGTCATCTAGCATGAGGTCACACACACCCACACACTCCTTGTCATCTATCATGAGGTCACACACACCCACACACTCCTTGTCATCTATCATCAGGTCACACACACCCACACACTCCTTGTCATCTATCATCAGGTCACACACACACACAATTTTTGTCATCTAGCATGAGGTCACACTCACACTCCTTGTCATCTAGCATGAGGTCACACTCACACTCCTTGTCATCTAGCATGAGGTCACACACACACTCCTTGTCATCTAGCATGAGGTCACACACACACACAATCTTTGTCATCTAGCATGAGGTCACACTCACACACAATCCTTGTCATCTAGCATGAGGTCACACACAATCCTTGTCATCTAGCATGAGGTCACACTCACACACACTCCTTGTCATCTAGCATGAGGTCACACTCACACACAATCCTTGTCATCTAGCATGAGGTCACACTCACACTCCTTGTCATCTAGCATGAGGTCACACTCACACTCCTTGTCATCTAGCATGAGGTCACACACACACTCCTTGTCATCTAGCATGAGGTCACACACACACACAATCTTTGTCATCTAGCATGAGGTCACACTCACACACACTCCTTGTCATCTAGCATGAGGTCACACACAATCCTTGTCATCTAGCATGAGGTCACACTCAAACACACTCCTTGTCATCTAGCATGAGGTCACACTCACACACAATCCTTGTCATCTAGCATGAGGTCACACACACCCACACACTCCTTGTCATCTAGCATGAGGTCACACACACCCACACACTCCTTGTCATCTATCATGAGGTCACACACACCCACACACTCCTTGTCATCTATCATGAGGTCACACACACCCACACACTCCTTGTCATCTATCATGAGGTCACACACATCCACACAATCCTTGTCATCTATCATGAGGTCACACACACCCACACACTCCTTGTCATCTATCATCAGGTCACACACACACACAATATTTGTCATCTAGCATGAGGTCACACTCACACTCCTTGTCATCTAGCATGAGGTCACACACACACTCCTTGTCATCTAGCATGAGGTCACACACACACACAATCTTTGTCATCTAGCATGAGGTCACACTCACACACACTCCTTGTCATCTAGCATGAGGTCACACACAATCCTTGTCATCTAGCATGAGGTCACACTCACACACACTCCTTGTCATCTAGCATGAGGTCACACTCACACACAATCCTTGTCATCTAGCATGAGGTCACACTCACACTCCTTGTCATCTAGCATGAGGTCACACTCACACTCCTTGTCATCTAGCATGAGGTCACACTCACACACAATCCTTGTCATCTAGCATGAGGTCACACACACACTCCTTGTCATCTAGCATGAGGTCACACTCACACACAATCCTTGTCATCTAGCATGAGGTCACACACACACTCCTTGTCATCTAGCATGAGGTCACACTCACACACAATCCGTGTCATCTAGCATGAGATCACACACACACAAACTCCTTGTTATCTAGCATGAGATCACACACACACACTCCTTGTCATCTAGCATGAGGTCACACACACACTCCTTGTCATCTATCATGAGGTCACACACACCCACACACTCCTTGTCATCTAGCATGAGGTCACACACACCCACACACTCCTTGTCATCTATCATGAGGTCACACACACCCACACACTCCTTGTCATCTATCATGAGGTCACACACACCCACACACTCCTTGTCATCTATCATGAGGTCACACACACCCACACACTCCTTGTCATCTATCATCAGGTCACACACATCCACACACTCCTTGTCATCTATCATCAGGTCACACACACACACAATCTTTGTCATCTAGCATGAGGTCACACTCACACTCCTTGTCATCTAGCATGAGGTCACACTCACACTCCTTGTCATCTAGCATGAGGTCACACACACACTCCTTGTCATCTAGCATGAGGTCACACACACACACAATCTTTGTCATCTAGCATGAGGTCACACTCACACACACTCCTTGTCATCTAGCATGAGGTCACACACAATACTTGTCATCTAGCATGAGGTCACACTCACACACACCCCCTTGTCATCTAGCATGAGGTCACACTCACACACAATCCTTGTCATCTAGCATGAGGTCACACTCACACTCCTTGTAATCTAGCATGAGGTCACACTCACACTCCTTGTCATCTATCATGAGGTCACACACACACTCCTTGTCATCTAGCATGAGGTCACACACACACACAATCTTTGTCATCTAGCATGAGGTCACACTCACACACACTCCTTGTCATCTAGCATGAGGTCACACACAATCCTTGTCATCTAGCATGAGGTCACACTCACACACACTCCTTGTCATCTAGCATGAGGTCACACTCACACACAATCCTTGTCATCTAGCATGAGGTCACACACACCCACACACTCCTTGTCATCTAGCATGAGGTCACACACACCCACACACTCCTTGTCATCTATCATGAGGTCACACACACCCACACACTCCTTGTCATCTATCATGAGGTCACACACACCCACACACTCCTTGTCATCTATCATGAGGTCACACACATCCACACACTCCTTGTCATCTATCATGAGGTCACACACACCCACACACTCCTTGTCATCTATCATCAGGTCACACACACACACAATCTTTGTCATCTAGCATGAGGTCACACTCACACTCCTTGTCATCTAGCATGAGGTTACACACACACTCCTTGTCATCTAGCATGAGGTCACACACACACACAATCTTTGTCATCTAGAATGAGGTCACACTCACACACACTCCTTGTCATCTAGCATGAGGTCACACACAATCCTTGTCATCTAGCATGAGGTCACACTCACACACACTCCTTGTCATCTAGCATGAGGTCACACTCACACACAATCCTTGTCATCTAGCATGAGGTCACACTCACACTCCTTGTCATCTAGCATGAGGTCACACTCACACTCCTTGTCATCTAGCATGAGGTCACACACACACACAATCCTTGTCATCTAGCATGAGGTCACACACACACTCCTTGTCATCTAGCATGAGGTCACACTCACACACAATCCTTGTCATCTAGCATGAGGTCACACACACACTCCTTGTCATCTAGCATGAGGTCACACTCACACACAATCCGTGTCATCTAGCATGAGATCACACACACACAAACTCCTTGTTATCTAGTATGAGATCACACACACACACTCCTTGTCATCTAGCATGAGGTCACACTCACACACAATCCTTGTCATCTAGCATTAGGTCACACACACACAAACTCCTTGTCATCTAGCATGAGGTCACACACACACACACACACTCCTTGTCATCTAGCATGAGGTCACACACTCACACTCCTTGTCATCTAGCATGAGGTCACACACACTCCTTGTCATCTAGCATGAGGTCACACACTCACACTCCTTGTCATCTAGCATGAGGTCACACACTCCTTGTCATCTAGCATGAGGTCACACAAACTCCTTGTCATCTAGCATGAGGTCACAAACAATCCTTGTCATCTAGCATGATGTCACACACAATCCTTGTCATCTAGCATGAGGTCACACTAACAATCCTTGTCATCTAGCATGAGGTCACACACACTCCTTGTCATCTAGCATGAGGTCACACTCACCCTCCTTGTCATCTAGCATGAGGTCACACACACACACTCCTTGTCATCTAGCATGAGGTCACACACACACTCTTTGTCATCTATTATGAGGTCACACACACACACACTCCTTTTCATCTAGCATGAGGTCACACACACTCCTTGTCATCTAGCATGAGGTCACACTCACACACACTCCTCGTCATCTAGCATGAGGTCACACTCACACACAATCCTTGTCATCTAGCATGAGGTCACACTCACACACAATCTTTGTCATCTAGCATGAGGCCACACTCACACACACTCCTTGTCATCTAGCATGAGGTCACACTCACACACACTCCTTGTCATCTAGCATGAGGCCACACTCACACACACTCCTTGTCATCTAGCATGAGGTCACACTCACACACACTCCTTGTCATCTAGCATGAGGTCACACTCACACACACTCCTTGTCATCTAGCATGAGGTCACACTCACACACACTCCATGTCATCTAGCATGAGGTCACACACACACACTCCTTGTCATCTATCATGAGGTCACACACACACACTCCTTGTCATCTAGCATGAGGTCACACACACACACACACTCCTTGTCATCTAGAATGAGGTCACACTCACACACATCTAGCATGAGGTCACACACACACACACTCCAGAACTTACATTAAGTTACCATGATACCAGCCATAAGTGATATTACTGAGAAGTTAACATGATACCAGCCATATCTTACATTAACTTAACATGATACCAGCCATAACTTACATTACGTCAACATGATACCAGCCATAAGTGATATTACTGAGAAGTTAACATGATACCAGCCATAACTTACATTAAGTTAACATGATACCAGCCATATCTTACATTAAGTTAACATGATACCAGCCATATCTTACATTAAGTTAACATGATACCAGCCATAACTTACATTACGTTAACATGATACCAGCCATAAGTGATATTACTGAGAAGTTAACATGATACCAGCCATAACTTACATTAAGTTAACATGATACCAGCCATAACTTACATTAAGTTAACATGATACCAGCCATATCTTACATTAAGTTAACATGATACCAGCCATAACTTACATTAAGTTAATATGATACAAGCCATAACTTACATTAAGTTAACATGACAAACACACACACTCCTTGTCATCTAGAATGAGGTCACACACACACTCCTTGTCATCTAGCATGAGGTCACACACACCCACACACTCCTTGTCATCTAGCATGAGGTCACACACACCCACACACTCCTTGTCATCTATCATGAGGTCACACACACCCACACACTCCTTGTCATCTATCATGAGGTCACACACACCCACACACTCCTTGTCATCTATCATGAGGTCACACACACCCACACACTCCTTGTCATCTATCATCAGGTCACACACACCCACACACTCCTTGTCATCTATCATCAGGTCACACACACACACAATCTTTGTCATCTAGCATGAGGTCACACTCACACTCCTTGTCATCTAGCATGAGGTCACACTCACACTCCTTGTCATCTAGCATGAGGTCACACACACACTCCTTGTCATCTAGCATGACGTCACACACACACACAATCTTTGTCATCTAGCATGAGGTCACACTCACACACACTCCTTGTCATCTAGCATGAGGTCACACACAATCCTTGTCATCTAGCATGAGGTCACACTCACACACACTCCTTGTCATCTAGCATGAGGTCACACTCACACACAATCCTTGTCATCTAGCATGAGGTCACACTCACACTCCTTGTCATCTAGCATGAGGTCACACTCACACTCCTTGTCATCTAGCATGAGGTCACACACACACTCCTTGTCATCTAGCATGAGGTCACACTCACACTCCTTGTCATCTAGCATGAGGTCACACACACACTCCTTGTCATCTAGCATGAGGTCACACTCACACTCCTTGTCATCTAGCATGAGGTCACACTCACACTCCTTGTCATCTAGCATGAGGTCACACTCACACTCCTTGTCATCTAGCATGAGGTCACACTCACACTCCTTGTCATCTAGCATGAGGTCACACTCACACTCCTTGTTATCTAGCATGAGATCACACACACACACTCCTTGTCATCTAGCATGAGGTCACACACACACTCCTTGTCATCTATCATGAGGTACACAAACACCTCCTTGTCATCTACATGAGGTCACACACACCCACACACTCTTGTCATCTAGCATGAGGTCACACACACCCACACACTCCTTGTCATCTATCATGAGGTCACACACACCCACACACTCCTTGTCATCTATCATGAGGTCACACACACCCACACACTCCTTGTCATCTATCATGAGGTCACACACACCCACACACTCCTTGTCATCTATCATCAGGTCACACACATCCACACACTCCTTGTCATCTATCATCAGGTCACACACACACACAATCTTTGTCATCTAGCATGAGGTCACACTCACACTCCTTGTCATCTAGCATGAGGTCACACTCACACTCCTTGTCATCTAGCATGAGGTCACACACACACTCCTTGTCATCTAGCATGAGGTCACACACACACACAATCTTTGTCATCTAGCATGAGGTCACACTCACACACACTCCTTGTCATCTAGCATGAGGTCACACACAATACTTGTCATCTAGCATGAGGTCACACTCACACACACCCCTTGTCATCTAGCATGAGGTCACACTCACACACAATCCTTGTCATCTAGCATGAGGTCACACTCACACTCCTTGTAATCTAGCATGAGGTCACACTCACACTCCTTGTCATCTATCATGAGGTCACACACACACTCCTTGTCATCTAGCATGAGGTCACACACACACACAATCTTTGTCATCTAGCATGAGGTCACACTCACACACACTCCTTGTCATCTAGCATGAGGTCACACACAATCCTTGTCATCTAGCATGAGGTCACACTCACACACACTCCTTGTCATCTAGCATGAGGTCACACTCACACACAATCCTTGTCATCTAGCATGAGGTCACACACACCCACACACTCCTTGTCATCTAGCATGAGGTCACACACACCCACACACTCCTTGTCATCTATCATGAGGTCACACACACCCACACACTCCTTGTCATCTATCATGAGGTCACACACACCCACACACTCCTTGTCATCTATCATGAGGTCACACACATCCACACACTCCTTGTCATCTATCATGAGGTCACACACACCCACACACTCCTTGTCATCTATCATCAGGTCACACACACACACAATCTTTGTCATCTAGCATGAGGTCACACTCACACTCCTTGTCATCTAGCATGAGGTCACACACACACTCCTTGTCATCTAGCATGAGGTCACACACACACACAATCTTTGTCATCTAGAATGAGGTCACACTCACACACACTCCTTGTCATCTAGCATGAGGTCACACACAATCCTTGTCATCTAGCATGAGGTCACACTCACACACACTCCTTGTCATCTAGCATGAGGTCACACTCACACACAATCCTTGTCATCTAGCATGAGGTCACACTCACACTCCTTGTCATCTAGCATGAGGTCACACTCACACTCCTTGTCATCTAGCATGAGGTCACACACACACACAATCCTTGTCATCTAGCATGAGGTCACACACACACTCCTTGTCATCTAGCATGAGGTCACACTCACACACAATCCTTGTCATCTAGCATGAGGTCACACACACACTCCCTTGTCATCTAGCATGAGGTCACACTCACACACAATCCGTGTCATCTAGCATGAGATCACACACACACAAACTCCTTGTTATCTAGCATGAGATCACACACACACACTCCTTGTCATCTAGCATGAGGTCACACTCACACACAATCCTTGTCATCTAGCATTAGGTCACACACACACAAACTCCTTGTCATCTAGCATGAGGTCACACACACACACACACACACTCCTTGTCATCTAGCATGAGGTCACACACTCACACTCCTTGTCATCTAGCATGAGGTCACACACACTCCTTGTCATCTAGCATGAGGTCACACACTCACACTCCTTGTCATCTAGCATGAGGTCACACACTCCTTGTCATCTAGCATGAGGTCACACAAACTCCTTGTCATCTAGCATGAGGTCACAAACAATCCTTGTCATCTAGCATGATGTCACACACAATCCTTGTAATCTAGCATGAGGTCACACTAACAATCCTTGTCATCTAGCATGAGGTCACACACACTCCTTGTCATCTAGCATGAGGTCACACTCACCCTCCTTGTCATCTAGCATGAGGTCACACACACACACTCCTTGTCATCTAGCATGAGGTCACACACACACTCTTTGTCATCTATTATGAGGTCACACACACACACACTCCTTTTCATCTAGCATGAGGTCACACACACTCCTTGTCATCTAGCATGAGGTCACACTCACACACACTCCTCGTCATCTAGCATGAGGTCACACTCACACACAATCCTTGTCATCTAGCATGAGGTCACACTCACACACAATCTTTGTCATCTAGCATGAGGCCACACTCACACACACTCCTTGTCATCTAGCATGAGGTCACACTCACACACACTCCTTGTCATCAAGCATGAGGCCACACTCACACACACTCCTTGTCATCTAGCATGAGGTCACACTCACACACACTCCTTGTCATCTAGCATGAGGTCACACTCACACACACTCCTTGTCATCTAGCATGAGGTCACACTCACACACACTCCATGTCATCTAGCATGAGGTCACACACACACACTCCTTGTCATCTATCATGAGGTCACACACACACACTCCTTGTCATCTAGCATGAGGTCACACACACACACACACTCCTTGTCATCTAGAATGAGGTCACACTCACACACATCTAGCATGAGGTCACACACACACACACTCCAGAACTTACATTAAGTTACCATGATACCAGCCATAAGTGATATTACTGAGAAGTTAACATGATACCAGCCATATCTTACATTAACTTAACATGATACCAGCCATAACTTACATTACGTCAACATGATACCAGCCATAAGTGATATTACTGAGAAGTTAACATGATACCAGCCATAACTTACATTAAGTTAACATGATACCAGCCATATCTTACATTAAGTTAACATGATACCAGCCATATCTTACATTAAGTTAACATGATACCAGCCATAACTTACATTACGTTAACATGATACCAGCCATAAGTGATATTACTGAGAAGTTAACATGATACCAGCCATAACTTACATTAAGTTAACATGATACCAGCCATAACTTACATTAAGTTAACATGATACCAGCCATATCTTACATTAAGTTAACATGATACCAGCCATAACTTACATTAAGTTAATATGATACAAGCCATAACTTACATTAAGTTAACATGACAAACACACACACTCCTTGTCATCTAGAATGAGGTCACACACACACTCCTTGTCATCTAGCATGAGGTCACACACACCCACACACTCCTTGTCATCTAGCATGAGGTCACACACACCCACACACTCCTTGTCATCTATCATGAGGTCACACACACCCACACACTCCTTGTCATCTATCATGAGGTCACACACACCCACACACTCCTTGTCATCTATCATGAGGTCACACACACCCACACACTCCTTGTCATCTATCATCAGGTCACACACACCCACACACTCCTTGTCATCTATCATCAGGTCACACACACACACAATCTTTGTCATCTAGCATGAGGTCACACTCACACTCCTTGTCATCTAGCATGAGGTCACACTCACACTCCTTGTCATCTAGCATGAGGTCACACACACACTCCTTGTCATCTAGCATGACGTCACACACACACAATCTTTGTCATCTAGCATGAGGTCACACTCCACACACACTCCTTGTCATCTAGCATGAGGTCACACACAATCCTTGTCATCTAGCATGAGGTCACACTCACACACACTCCTTGTCATCTAGCATGAGGTCACACTCACACACAATCCTTGTCATCTAGCATGAGGTCACACTCACACTCCTTGTCATCTAGCATGAGGTCACACTCACACTCCTTGTCATCTAGCATGAGGTCACACACACACTCCTTGTCATCTAGCATGAGGTACACACACACACAATCTTTGTCATCTAGCATGAGGTCACACTCACACACACTCCTTGTCATCTAGCATGAGGTCACACACAATCCTTGTCATCTAGCATGAGGTCACACTCACACACACTCCTTGTCATCTAGCATGAGGTCACACTCACACACAATCCTTGTCATCTAGCATGAGGTCACACACACACTCCTTGTCATCTAGCATGAGGTCACACTCACACACAATCCTTGTCATCTAGCATGAGGTCACACACACACTCCTTGTCATCTAGCATGAGGTCACACTCACACACAATCCGTGTCATCTAGCATGAGATCACACACACACAAACTCCTTGTTATCTAGCATGAGATCACACACACACACTCCTTGTCATCTAGCATGAGGTCACACTCACACACAATCCTTGTCATCTAGCATTAGGTCACACACACACAAACTCCTTGTCATCTAGCATGAGGTCACACACACACACACACTCCTTGTCATCTAGCATGAGGTCACACACTCACACTCCTTGTCATCTAGCATGAGGTCACACACACTCCTTGTCATCTAGCATGAGGTCCCACACTCACACTCCTTGTCATCTATCATGAGGTCACACACTCCTTGTCATCTAGCATGAGGTCACACAAACTCCTTGTCATCTAGCATGAGGTCACAAACAATCCTTGTCATCTAGCATGATGTCACACACAATCCTTGTCATCTAGCATGAGGTCACACTAACAATCCTTGTCATCTAGCATGAGGTCACACACACTCCTTGTCATCTAGCATGAGGTCACACTCACCCTCCTTGTCATCTAGCATGAGGTCACACACACACACTCCTTGTCATCTAGCATGAGGTCACACACACACTCTTTGTCATCTAGCATGAGGTCACACACACACACACACTCCTTTTCATCTAGCATGAGGTCACACACACTCCTTGTCATCTAGCATGAGGTCATTCTCACACACACTCCTCGTCATCTAGCATGAGGTCACACTCACACACAATCCTTGTCATCTAGCATGAGGTCACACTCACACACAATCTTTGTCATCTAGCATGAGGCCACACTCTCACACACTCCTTGTCATCTAGCATGAGGTCACACTCACACACACTCCTTGTCATCTAGCATGAGGTCACACACAATCCTTGTCATCTAGCATGAGGTCACACTCACACACACTCCTTGTCATCTAGCATGAGGTCACACTCACACACAATCCTTGTCATCTAGCATGAGGTCACACACACACTCCTT
This sequence comes from Coregonus clupeaformis, assembly GCF_020615455.1. Taxonomy (NCBI): domain Eukaryota; kingdom Metazoa; phylum Chordata; class Actinopteri; order Salmoniformes; family Salmonidae; genus Coregonus; species Coregonus clupeaformis. Next base: position 395,591 of record NW_025533658.1, read on the forward strand.
GTCATCTAGCATGAGGTCACACTCACACACAATCCTTGTCATCTAGCATGAGGTCACACACACACTCCTTGTCATCTAGCATGAGGTCACACTCACACACAATCCGTGTCATCTAGCATGAGATCACACACACACAAACTCCTTGTTATCTAGCATGAGATCACACACACACACTCCTTGTCATCTAGCATGAGGTCACACTCACACACAATCCTTGTCATCTAGCATTAGGTCACACACACACAAACTCCTTGTCATCTAGCATGAGGTCACACACACACACACACTCCTTGTCATCTAGCATGAGGTCACACACTCACACTCCTTGTCATCTAGCATGAGGTCACACACACTCCTTGTCATCTAGCATGAGGTCACACACTCACACTCCTTGTCATCTAGCATGAGGTCACACACTCACACTCCTTGTCATCTAGCATGAGGTCACACAAACTCCTTGTCATCTAGCATGAGGTCACAAACAATCATTGTCATCTAGCATGATGTCACACACAATCCTTGTCATCTAGCATGAGGTCACACTAACAATCCTTGTCATCTAGCATGAGGTCACACACACTCCTTGTCATCTAGCATGAGGTCACACTCACCCTCCTTGTCATCTAGCATGAGGTCACACACACACACTCCTTGTCATCTAGCATGAGGTCACACTCACACACACTCCTTGTCATCTAGCATGAGGTCACACACACACACTCCTTTTCATCTATCATGAGGTCACACACACTCCTTGTCATCTAGCATGAGGTCATTCTCACACACACTCCTCGTCATCTAGCATGAGGTCACACTCACACACAATCTTTGTCATCTAGCATGAGGCCACACTCACACACACTCCTTGTCATCTAGCATGAGGCCACACTCACACACACTCCTTGTCATCTAGCATGAGGTCACACTCACACACACTCCTTGTCATCTAGCATGAGGTCACACTCACACACACTCCTTGTCATCTAGCATGAGGTCACACTCACACACACTCCATGTCATCTAGCATGAGGTCACACACACACACACTCCTTGTCATCTAGCATGAGGTCACACACACACACTCCTTGTCATCTAGAATGAGGTCACACTCACACACATCTAGCATGAGGTCACACACACACACTCCTTGTCATGTAGCAGGAGGTCACACACACACACACACTTCTTGTCATGTAGTATGAGGTCACACACACACACTCCTTGTCATGTAGCAGGAGGTCACACACACACACACACTTCTTGTCATGTAGTATGAGGTCACACACACACACAATCCTTGTCATCTAAAATGAGGTAAGAACATAATCATCTAGATATAGCTTTCTGTGTGTTTAATTATGAGATTGAATAATGTTCTGTTGTATATTCCAGGGAAAACAACATAGAATAGTGGTAGAATAGAGCATGAAATAGCACGACACAATAACTATCTCAGAATGTAATAGGATTGCGTATGAAGGCAGATAGCCAATCAAAGTACACACTCACACACCGGCAATCATAGGAGAGCATTGTTCACTTCAAAAGCATTAACTCTTTAGCTGATTGTTTAGTAGTTAGTTGCGTGAAATCCAGAGATGATTACAGAGGTAAACTTTTTAGAGACTTGGATTGTTTGATTGAGCCAAGAATGATGCAAATATACAGTAGAAATTACAGCATTATTACACAACATTTTCACACTTGGTGTCAACTTCTGGTAATGCCTCAACATTTCAATTCATTTGTACCTATTTATAAATTACTTGGCTTCAATATATCATCTGAACATCTACGAGATGAATATCCTCATCCTTGCCTGAAACTTGTTTGCTTTTGCAACGTAGCTCAGTAAAAATGACTGCATTGACAATAGCTCAGTGGTCTTAAGTGAGAACGATGATGTTATTTTAAACTAGATTTCAACCACAAATCAATGACAGGATTTCGAGGGCAGGCTGATTTCAAGTAGAATTCACGTTTCTTGTCAATCAACCAAAATTGGGTGTTGATTTGATGTTACGTCGGGTTTTTACCCGGTGGGCGACTGGATATCCAGTCAGTCATACTGGCAGGAAGCTGCTGACCAAGCAAAGCAGAGACCTGGCTGTGGCCCTGATGGGTGTAACCCTGTTTGGTGTGGTTCTGTATATCCAACACCTGCATGTTAGTGAGGCTGACGTGCTCTCGCCCCAGGAAGTGCTGTTTCTGCTCAAAATGACAGGCCCTCTCTCACTGTCAGACAACTCTTTCAATTCCCTTTTTATTTTCTGTTATTTTGTGCAATGTCTTAGGTCAAATCCTGGCTGGTGGGGCCTTGACACACACACCACACAAATACCCCCCGCCCCCCCCCCAAACATACTAAGACCCTGTGTATGTCTGTATGTATGAGTCATTATAAAACAGTAGGCAAGGAGGCCAGAAGTAACGTCAATAATCCAGGTGGTTCGGAAACATAACAATGTTTCATTCCAACGTTGGTCCTTCATCCTCAACATGATTCATTTGGCCTGTCAGTGTTTGCTTACATGGAGAATTCCTCTCTGAAACACACACAGACACACACACACACACAGACATAGAGGATGTAGTCTTGTGGCAGTTCCAAGGTAATAGTGGTTAGTTGTGTAGGGGGTAAATTATGAACCTCTAGAGAGGTGTAAAGTACCCCTGTGCTTGGGGCGGGGTCTACCCGTGGTTGTGTGTGTGTGTATGTGTGTGTGTGCATGTGTGTGCCATCAAGGCAATGGCCAGGTCACAACACAAAACACATGATTAGCTTTCATACACTTTTTGAATGATCAATGGCCAGGTCACAACACAAAACACATGATTAGCTTTCATATACTTTTTGAATGATCAATGGCCAGGTCACAACACAAAACACTTGATTAGCTTTCATATAGTTTTTGAATGATCAATGGCCAGGTCACAACACAAAACGCATGATTAGCTTTCATATAGTTGTTGAATGATCAATGGCCAGGTCACAACACAAAACACATGATTAGCTTTCATATATTTTTTGAATGATCAATGGCCAGGTCACAACACAAAACACATGATTAGCTTTCATATATTTTTTGAATGATCAATGGCCAGGTCACAACACAAAACACATGATTAGTTTTCACATAGTTTTTGAATGATCAATGGCCAGGTCACAACACAAAACACTTGATTAGCTTTCATATAGTTTTTGAATGATCAATGGCCAGGTCACAACACAAAACGCATGATTAGCTTTCATATAGTTGTTGAATGATCAATGGCCAGGTCACAACACAAAACACATGATTAGCTTTCATATTTTTTTGAATGATCAATGGGCCAGGTCACAACACAAAACACATGATTAGCTTTCATATATTTTTTGAATGATCAATGGCCAGGTCACAACACAAAACACATGATTAGTTTTCACATAGTTTTTGAATGATCAATGGCCAGGTCACAACACAAAACACATGATTAGCTTTCATATACTTTTTGAATGATCAATGGCCAGGTCACAACACAAAACACATAATTAGCTTTCATATACTTTTTGAATGATCAATGGCCAGGTCACAACACAAAACACATGATTAGCTTTCATATAGTTGTTGAATGATCAATGGCCAGGTCACAACACAAAACACATGATTAGCTTTCATATATTTTTTGAATGATCAATGGCCAGGTCACAACACAAAACACATGATTAGCTTTCATATCGTTTTTGAATGATCAATGGCCAGGTCACAACACAAAACACATGATTCGTTTTCATATAGTTTTTGAATGATCAATGGCCAGGTCACAACACAAAACACATGATTAGCTTTCATATAGTTTTTGAATGATCAATGGCCAGGTCACAACACAAAACACATGATTAGTTTTCACATAGTTTTTGAATGATCAATGGCCAGGTCACAACACAAAACACATGATTAGCTTTCATATACTTTTTGAATGATCAATGGCCAGGTCACAACACAAAACACATAATTAGCTTTCATATACTTTTTGAATGATCAATGGCCAGGTCACAACACAAAACACATGATTAGCTTTCATATAGTTGTTGAATGATCAATGGCCAGGTCACAACACAAAACACATGATTAGCTTTCATATATTTTTTGAATGATCAATGGCCAGGTCACAACACAAAACACATGATTAGCTTTCATATCGTTTTTGAATGATCAATGGCCAGGTCACAACACAAAACACATGATTCGTTTTCATATAGTTTTTGAATGATCAATGGCCAGGTCACAACACAAAACACATGATTAGCTTTCATATAGTTTTTGAATGATCAAGTCCAATGTTGGGCTGATTCGATTAGCTAGCTAAATGGATGGATGATTTGCTAGCTAAAGGGATGGATGATTTGCTAGCTAAAGGGATGGATGATTTGCTAGCTAAAGGGATGGATGATTAGCTAGCTAAAGGGATGGATGATTAGCTAGCTAAAGGGATGGATGATTTGCTAGCTAAAGGGATGGATGATTAGCTAGGTAAAGGGATGGATGATTTGCTAGCTAAAGGATGAATGATTAGCTAGCTAAAGGGATGGATGATTAGCTAGCTAAAGGATGGATGATTTCTGGGATGTTTTTTTTTTTGAGGATTTAACTTGTCTTTGTTTACTCCGCTATAGATTCAAACAAGTTAAATAAATATAAAATAATAAATATCTTAAAGGCAAAAATACCATCAGGATGTTCATCTGAAATAAAAATGCAAGTCACTGATCCAATTTCTGATCTCAATCTTTCTCCCCTCCCTCTCCACCTCTCTCTCTCTTAATCACTTTATCTCCTCCCTCTCCACCTCTCTCTCTCTTAATCACTTTCTCCTTCCTCCCTCTCCACTTCTCTCCTTGCTCACTCTCTCCTTCCTCTCTCCCCCCAGCTATCAAGATGAAGATCAAAGAGGTAAAGAAAGAGAATGGCGACCGTAAACTCATCGCCGCCCAGAAGAAGAAGAAGGTGTTCAAGATGGGTGTCCTGCGTAAGAAGGACTTGAAAAAGCTGACGCTGTACATTAAGAATGGAGCCAACTGCCCCTGTGCTCAGCTGGACAACCTTGGCAGTAACTTCCTCATCATGGGCCGGAAGGTGGACCAGCAGCTGCTGCTCATGTCCATCCACAAATGGGAGAAGAAGAGTACAGAGTTGAAGTTCGCCATCAAGTACATGAAGAGTCAGCAGTGTCCCACCTATCATACTGTCTTCCAGTGACTTTAGTGATACAACTATCACAACCCTACTCCCAGTCTTCCCCAGTTGTCTCCCGCTATCCCCCTCTCCCCTTTATCCTTCCAGTCAGTTGTCTCCCCCTCTCCCCTCTATCCTTCCAGTCAGTTGTCTCCCCATCTCCCCCTCTCCCCTCTATCCTTCCAGTCAGTTGTCTCCCCATCTCCCCTCTCCCCTCTATCCTTCCAGTCAGTTGTCTCCCCCTCTCCCCTCTATCCTTCCAGTCAGTTGTCTCCCCATCTCCCCCTCTCCCCTCTATCCTTCCAGTCAGTTGTCTCCCCATCTCCCCCTCTCCCCTCTATCCTTCCAGTCAGTTGTCTCCCCCTCTCCCCTCTATCCTTCCAGTCAGTTGTCTCCCCATCTCCCCCTCTCCCCTCTATCCTTCCAGTCAGTTGTCTCCCCATCTCCCCCTCTCCCCTCTATCCTTCCAGTCAGTTGTCTCCCCATCTCCCCCTCTCCCCTCTGTCCTTCCAGTCAGTTGTCTCCCCCTCTCCCCTCTATCCTTCCAGTCAGTTGTCTCCCCCTCTCCCCTCTATCCTTCTAGTCAGTTGTCTCCCCCTCTCCCCTCTATCCTTCCAGTCAGTTGTCTCCCCCTCTCCCCTCTATTCTTCCTTTCAGTTGTCGCTCCCTCTCCCCATCTCCCCTCTGTCCTTCCAGTCAGTTGTCTCCCCCTCTCCCCTCTATCCTTCCAGTCAGTTGTCTCCACCTCTCCCCTCTATCCTTCTAGTCAGTTGTCTCCCCCTCTCCCCTCTATCCTTCCAGTCAGTTGTCTCTCCCTCTCCCCCTCTCCCCTCTATCCTTCCAGTCAGTTGTCTCCCCATCTCCCCTCTATCCATCCAGTCAGTTGTGTCCCCCTCTCCCCCTCTCCCCTCTATCCATCCAGTCAGTTGTCTCTCCCTCTCCACCTCTTCCCTTCCAGTCAGTTGTCTCCCCCTCTTCCCTTTATCCTTCCAGTCAGTTGTCTCCCCCTCTCCCCCTCTTCCCTTTATCCTTCCAGTCAGTTGTCTCCCCCTCTTCCCTCTATCCTTCCAGTCAGTTGTCTCCCCCTCTCCCCCTCTCCCCTCTGTCCTTCCAGTCAGTTGTCTCCCCCTCTCCCCTCTATCCATCCAGTCAGTTGTCTCCCCCTCTCCACCTCTTCCCTTTATCCTTCCAGTCAGTTGTCTCCACCTCTCCCCTCTATCCTTCTAGTCAGTTGTCTCCCCCTCTCCCCTCTATCCTTCCAGTCAGTTGTCTCTCCCTCTCCCCATCTCCCCTTTATCCTTCCAGTCAGTTGTCTCCCCCTCTCCCCTCTATCCTTCCAGTCAGTTGTCTCCCCCTCTCCCCTTTATCCTTCCAGTCAGTTGTCTCCCCCTCTCCCCTTTATCCTTCCAGTCAGTTGTCTCCCCCTCTCCCCTCTATCCTTCCAGTCAGTTGTCTCCCCCTCTCCCCTCTATCCTTCCAGTCAGTTGTCTCCCCCTCTCCCCCTCTCCCCTTTATCCTTCCAATCAGTTGTCTCCCCCTCTCCCCTCTATCCATCCAGTCAGTTGTCTCTCCCTCTCCACCTCTTCCCTTCCAGTCAGTTGTCTCCCCCTCTCCCCTCTATCCTTCCAGTCAGTTGTCTCCCCCTCTCCCCTCTATCCTTCCAGTCAGTTGTCTCTCCCTCTCCCCTCTATCCTTCCAGTCAGTTGTCTCCCCCTCTCCCCTCTATCCTTCCAATCAGTTGTCTCCCCCTCTCCCCTCTATCCATCCAGTCAGTTGTCTCTCCCTCTCCACCTCTTCCCTTCCAGTCAGTTGTCTCCCCCTCTCCCCTCTATCCTTCCAGTCAGTTGTCTCTCCCTCTCCCCTCTATCCTTCCAGTCAGTTGTCTCCCCCTCTCCCCTCTATCCTTCCAGTCAGTTGTCTCTCCCTCTCCCCTCTATCCTTCCAGTCAGTTGTCTCCCCCTCTCCCCTCTATCCTTCCAATCAGTTGTCTCCCCCTCTCCCCTCTATCCATCCAGTCAGTTGTCTCTCCCTCTCCACCTCTTCCCTTCCAGTCAGTTGTCTCCCCCTCTCCCCTCTATCCTTCCAGTCAGTTGTCTCCCCCTCTCCCCTCTATCCTTCCAGTCAGTTGTCTCTCCCTCTCCCCCTCTCCCCTCTGTCCTTCCAGTCAGTTGTCTCCACCTCTCCCCTCTGTCCTTCCAATCAGTTGTCTCCCCCTCTCCCCTCTATCCTTCCAGTCAGTTGTCTCCCCCTCTCCCCTCTGTCCTTCCAGTCAGTTGTCTCCCGCTCTCCCCACTCTCCCGAGTGGTGCAGCAGTCTAAGGCACTGCTTCTCAGTGCTTGAGGCGTCACTACAGACCCCCTGGATCGATTCCAGGCTGTATCACAACCGGCCGTGATTGGGAGTTCCATAGGGCGCCGCACAATTGGCCCAGTGTCGTCCGGGTTTGGCCGGTGTAGGCCGTCATTGTAAATGCCTAGTTAAATAAAGGTTAAATAAAAAATCCTTCCCGTCTTCCCCAGATGTCTCCCCCTCTCCCCTCTATCCTTCCAGTCAGTTGTCTCCCCCTCTATCCTTCCAGTGTCCTACCTATCATACTGTTTTCCAGTGACACCATAGAGATGTATCCTTCATCTCTCATAAATGCCACTTATATCCTATTAGTATCAGATTAGCCTTCCCATCTAGCCTGGTCCCAGATCTGTTTGTGCTCTTCCCAACTCCATTGATGTTCAAGCCAAAATTACAATGAGACAGAGGGAGCTGGGCATGATAGCACAAACAGACTGGCACTCAGGCTACTTCCCACCTGGCTATCTATCCCTCAGTCTCCCCCAGTGCCTCTCCCAAGTCTCCCCCAGTCTCTCTCCCAAGTCTCCCTCAGTCTCGCCCAAGTCTCCCTTAGTCTCTACCAAGTCTCCCCAGTCTCTCTGCCAAATATCCCGCAGTCTCTACCAAGTCTCCCCCAGCCTCTCTCCCTAGTCTCCCTCAGTCTCTACCAAGTCTCCCCCAGTCTCTCTCCCAAGTCTCCCCCAGTCTCTACCAAGTCTCCCCCAGTCTCTCTACCAAGTCTTCCCAGTCTCTCTACCAAGTCTCCCCCAGTCTCTCTACCAAGTCTCCCCCAGTCTCTCTACCAAGTCTCCCCCAGTCTCTCTACCAACTCTCCCCCAGTCTCTCTCCCAAGTCTCCTCCAGTCTCTCTCCCAAATCTCCCCCAGTCTCACTCCCAAGTCTCCCCCAGTCTCTCTCCCAAGTCTCCCCCAGTCTTACCCCAGTCTCCCACATATGTTCTAGCAAACACCCTCCAGACCCCTCACCTTGTTTCCTAGCCCAAACATTTAGCCTTTCTGTGGCCCAATATCTTTCCTGCTCCCCACCTACCCTCCGCCCATAGCCTATTCCAATAACTCATTACCTATCCCCTACCCTACAGTAGCACCTTCTCTGTCTGTTATACCTGCCCTGAGAGCCCCAAAGAATCCCTGACTTTCTAACAGATAGCTCGCTGATATTTTTCTACTCATTTTATTTCCTGTTTTTGAGATGGCTACTACAGATTTTTGATACAGGGGTGCTGGTGTTACTGACCCACCATATTGGGGTCAGCGTTTATCATACACAAAGCGACAGGATCCTCCAAGACACTATACAATTCTTATATCCTATAAATAAAACAATCACATGTATATTTTACAGCATTCAATTTATCATTATGACAATAGCAGAGGAACATAGTAAAAATGATGGTATGACTTGGCACAGATTGCAGTAGTGCTTGCAGTGTGGTGCTTTGAATTATTTTGTAATTCTTCAAGAGAACACAGTCGTTAGAGTAGAGCAAGCTTCAAGATTTGATGAATGAGAGGGAGTTTATGATTGTGAGAAAAAGGGGTAAGAGAAAATTCGCTATACAGTATGTGTAAAATTGGAGTAAAAGGTTATGCCCTTAGCAATCTGTTTGTGAGTTCAGTAGACACTGAAACAGACAAGCTCCATGTGGAACCCCATAGACATCTTATTTGAATGTTCTGCTCATAATCATGACTGAGCTCGATCAGGCATTTTTTGAAAACACAGAGGTTGCAAAATTATTTTAACTTTCCCAATAATCCCGGGTTTTCCAGAAATACTGATCAAATTCACAAATGTCCTTCTGAATCCAGGAATCTTCCAACCAGGATTTCCAGAAAAACTGGGCATTTTCAGAGTACTAGGGGATGTCATGCCAGGATAGACCAAAACTATTTTGGGTTTCTCAGTTTGTTCTTGCAATTCTCTTATAAAAACTTAATTGGAGGAAGGATGTTTGAAATGCTTTTAACATTTGAATGATATATATATTTTTTAATCATGATGCAAGTGGCCATTTTAGGCCCTTTTTAGACCTTCATGCCTCCTGTAAGACCCTATGACCTGTGAAACATACACGATACAGAAAACAACTTGTTGTCATTATACTCCTTATAGTGTGCTATAGCATATGGAGATTGTCTAGATTCTGAAATACAATTTGTCACATTCATTTATTCAACATTAAAAATATGAATATCCCTTTAGATTTTGTTCATTTTAAGACATATTGTTTGGAACAATATACTCTACATAACATTTCCAGAGTGGGCTCTCTGCTCATTTTTAAGTGATGATACAGTTTATGAGCACCACCAACACAGTGAATGGGAAAATGGATTCAAAGGGAACTCTCTCTGCTGGTGATTTGCTGAATGTGCAATCCTAAAATAGGGTTGTGATTGGTTAATGACCTATGATGTCAATTTCTATATATAAAATGGGTCATACAGTGGCTTGCGAAAGTATTCACCCCCTTGGCATTTTTCCTATTTTGTATCATTTGATTTACACAACATGCCTACCACTTTGAAGATGCAAAGTATTTATTTTGGTGAAACAAACAAGAAATAAGACCATAAAAATAGAAAACTTGAGCGTGCATAACTATTCACCCCCCCAAAATCAATACTTTGTAGAGCCACCTTTTGCAGCAATTACAGCTGCAAGTCTCTTGGGGTATGTCTCTATAAGCTTAGCACATTTAGCCACTTGGATTCTTGCCCATTCTTCAAGGCAAAACTGCTCCAGCTCCTTCAAGTTGGATGGGTTCTGCTGGTGTACAGCAATCTTTAAGTCATACACAGATTCTAAATTGGATTGAGGTCTGGACTTTGACTAGGCCATTCCAAGACATTTAAATGTTTCCCCTTAAACCACTCGAGTGTTGCTTTAGCAGTATGCTTAGGGTCATTGTCCTGCTGGAAGGTGAATCTCCATCCCAGTCTCAAATCTCTGGAAGACTGAAACAGGTTTCCCTCAAGAATTTCCCTGTATTTAACACCATCCATCATTCCTTCAATCTGACAAGTTTCCCAGTCCCTGCCAATGAAAAAATGTGTGTTCTCGAGGTGATGAGAGGTGTTGGGTTTGCGCCAGACATAGCGTTTTCCTTGATGGCCAAAAAGCTCAATTTTAGTCTCATCTGACCAGAGTACCTTCTTCCATATGTTTGGGGAGTCTCCCACATGCCTTTTGGCGAACACGAAACGTGGTTGCTTATTTTTTTCTTTAAGCACTGGCTTTTTTCTGGCCACTCTTCCATAAAGCCCAGCTCTGTGGAGTGTACGGCTTAAAGTGGTCCTATGGACAGATACTCCAATCTCCGCTGTGGTGCTTTGCAGCTCCTTCAGGGTTATCTTTGGTCTCTTTGTTGCCTCTCTGATTAATGCCCTCTTTGCCTGGTCCGTGAGTTTTGGTGGGCGGCCCTCTCTTGGCAGGTTTGTTGTGGTGCCATATTCTTTCAATTTTTTTATAATGGATTTAATGGTGCTCCGTGGGATATTCAACGTTTCAGATATTTTTTTATAACCCAACCCTGATCTGTACTTCTCCACAACTTTGTCCCTGACCTGTTTGGAGAGTTCCTTGGTCTTCATGGTGCCACTTGCTTGGTAGTGCCCCTTGCTTAGTGGTGTTTCAGACTCTGGGGCCTTTCAGAACAGGTGTATATATACTGAGATCATGTGACAGATCATGTGACACTTAGATTGCACACAGGTGGACTTTATTTAACTAATTATGTGATTCTGAAGGTAATTGGTTGCACCAGATCTTATTTAGGGGCTTCATAGCAAAGGGGGTGAATACATATGCACGCACCACTTTTCCGTTCTTTATTTCTTAGAATTCTTTGAAACAAGTTCTTATTTTCATTTCACTTCACCAATTTGGACTATTTTGTGTATGTCCATTACATGAAATCCAAATAAAATTCCTTTTAAATTACAGGTTATAATGCAACAAAATAGGAAAAACGCCAAGGGGGATGAATACTTTTGCAAGGCACTGTATCTTCAAAAGTACCAGAGAGCCCACTCTAGAAATGTGACATGTTTGAAGAGTATATTGCTCCAAACAATATGTCTAAAAACTATTTAAATAAAAAAGATATCAACTTTTGAGATATTAACATATCTTTTTTAATGTTTTAGAGCACACTTTAAGGAGTATAATGACACAAAGATCATGTACGGTTCACAGATTATAGGCATGTATAGGTTTAAAAAGGGCCTAAAATGGCCACTTTCATCACGATTTAAAAATAAATTGTGATACAAATGTAAAAACGTGAAACATCCTTCTTCCCAATAAAGTTTTTATGTGAGAATTGCCAGAACAATCTGGGATAACAAAAATCTTGCCGTGGAATCGCCCTACTGGAATTTTGCAAGCCTACACAGGAACATTATGGAATATTCAAATAACGTCTTACCATGGTATTTTAATGCTTCTCATTTTGTGTAGATAAGAGGGAAAAAGTTAAATAAATGTGGAAAAAAATATGTTGTTGGTATAAAAGATATCAAAAAGAAGAGATGGATGGATGGATGGATGAATTCATTGAAAGAAGAAGATGTATATGGATGGATTGATGCTGCCACTGACTGTCGTACAGGGCAGCCTGCATTGGGACCATAGGCCTACTGTTCAGAACGAGAAAGAGAGAGCAAGAAAAGCAAGAAAAATAAGAATGTCTACGTGGATGCAACAACAGCCAGAGAGAGAGACTCACACTTTGGACTAAACTACCCATTGGGTGGTAAAATCTCTGGTTCTCACTATCACTATAGAAATATGTCTCTTTTTAGTACAGTTCCCTAGTTACCAGGTATTTACTTATGTATTCAAATTTATCATAATAATAAAAAATATCAGTGGTAAAAGGGCTGTAAAGTAAAAGTGTTATTTGTTATAATTTGTTTCAATTATACTTTATGGTATGATATGGTACACCAGGAATCGTACGTACAGACATAGCACCTGAATTCACTGTTGCTTTAATCAGAAAAATATTCATTTTAACTTCCGCAGTTATGTTTTTAACCAATAAAACTATAAGTAGTTCTGTCACTGAAACACTTTTTATTGTTTTGCAAAAAATGTATTCATAAAATATACTAGAAATGTATATAAAGATAACTATCTTAATGGTGCCATTTATTTTCAAACCAAAAGATATATGGGATTTTGGCATTAACTATCTAACGTTGTTTACTCTATGGAACATCAAGGCATTTTTGTGTGTTTCTCTTTGTAAAACACTTACTGTCATGATAAGATACTGTATGTATATTCATTAAAACAAACACAGCTTCTCCACTTTACACATTTCTAATACTAACTAAAATCTAAGAAGGGATAAGATAGCAAAACAAGGGACCACACACGCACACACACACACACACACAAATGCACACAAACGCACACATACACACACAAGCCTCTGTCTCAGAGGGCTAAGTCACCTTGTGCCTGTACCCCAGGCAGTATTAGCGTTTGTGTGGGTGTTCTCCTTCTCCGGTAATTGTGTGTGTGTGTGTGTTTTTTCCTCCCACATTCCAGCCTGTCTCTTCAGCAGCAGGTCTGACTGTATGTCTGGAGGAGCTCCAGACAGTCCAGCACAGCAGCCAGCTCTCCCCAGCTCACACTGCCTCTAATCAGGCTACACACAAAGACCAGTCCCCCTGGGCTGGAGCTACTACCAAGGGAAAGGGAGAGAGAGAGAGAGAGAGAGAGAGAGAGAGAGAGAGAGAGAGAGAGAGAGAGAGAGAGAGAGAGAGAGAGAGAGAGAGAGAGAGAGAGAGAGAAGAGAGAGAGAGAGAGAGAGAGCGAGCGAGAGGGAGAGAGAAAGCGAGAGAGAGAGAGAGAGAGAGAGAGAGAGAGAGAGAGAGAGAGAGAGAGAGAGTGTTGAGAGATGATTCAAACAGACAACGGCTGCATATCTGACATACTAAAATGGACACACACCCATTCAATAACACACACTCTATTCTGGGATCTGAGCATCACTTTTAACAGAGTATAACTGAATTTCTTCCAGATCTTTATAACAGGGTTGATGCCAAAACCTTTTAAAATGAAGTCAAACGAATTGATAGTTCTTTCTCTAAATATATTCTTAGACAATGCTGTACTGTAGTGTATGATATATAAAAACCTGTTGAACCATATGAGCTCACTTGTCTCTGGAACCACTGAACCACCCAGGAGGGGAGGAAGAGACCGAGAGTGATGGAGGAGAGAGAGAGAGGGAGAGAGAGACAGAGAGAGTGATGGAGGAGAGAGAGAGGGAGAGAGAGAGAGATGTAGGAGAGAGAGAGGGAGAGAGAGATAGAGAGAGCGATGGAGGAGAGAGAGAGGGAGAGAGAGAGCGTGATGTAGGAGAGGGAGAGAGAGATAGAGAGAGTGATGGAGGAGAGAGAGAGGGAGAGAGAGAGTGATGGAGGAGAGAGAGAGAGATAGAGTGATTGAGGAGAGGGAGAGAGAGATAGAGAGATTGATGGAGGAGACAGAGGGAGAGAGAGATAGAGAGAGTGATGGAGGAGAGAGAGAGGGAGAGAGATAGAGAAAGTGATGGAGGAGAGAGAGGGAGAGAGATAGAGAGAGTGATGGAGGAGAGAGAGAGGGAGAGAGAGATAGAGAAAGTGATGGAGGAGAGAGAGGGAGAGAGAGACAGAGAGAGTGATGGAGGAGAGAGAGAGGGAGAGAGAGATAGAGAGAGTGATGGAGGAGAGAGAGAGGGAGAGAGAGAGTGATGGAGGAGAGAGAGAGGGAGAGAGAGACAGATAGAGTGATGGAGGAGAGAGAGAGAGAGATAGAGAGAGGAGAGAGAAAAGAGGGAGAGAGGGAGATATGATTTCTGGCTGTGTCCCATCCCCCGTCTATCTTCACCTCTTCAAAGGTCATTTAGCATGGCTAATGAGGGCCTGATGAGGGCCCCTGGATACAGACAGGAGCCAGCTTTGTCCCCTGGTCCCCTTTACACACACACACACACACACATACACACACACACACACACACAAGCACATGTGCACGCACACACACAAGGATGCACATCCTCACACACTTACACACACACACACACACATGCACGCACACACCACACACACATACACACAAACACAAACACACACCGTAGGAGAATAGGTCCTTTGTGTGCCTTTATTGTAGTGCGGTGATAAGGGGAACCTTTTTCACAGTTGATTAGAGCCTGTCTGTCTGCTTGTCACCTCTGCCCACAAACACACACACAAACGTACACACAAACGTAGGCACACACACATTCGTGCACACACATGCACACACAAACACAAACACACACACATAGAACACAGTCGTATAACAACTACAGATGACTGTATTGGTATTTAGTCCTGCATGTATAACAAAGCAAATCTAAAGTGGTGCTTTACAAAACAAGACAGCCTCACTGTGAAAACCACTGTGCGTATGTCAAAGTGAAGAAAAGCTAAGGTATTGTACGACCAGTGGTGTAAAGTACTTAAGTTAACATACTTTAAAGTACTACTTAAGTCGTTTTTGGGAATCTGTACTTTACTTTACTATTTACATTTTTGACAACTTGTACTTTTACTTCACAACATTCCTAAATAAAATAATCTACTTTTTATTCCATACATTTTCCCTGACACCCAAAAGTACTCGTTATAGTTTGCCAAGAAAATGGTCCAATTGACGCACTTATCCAGAAAACATCCCTGGTCATCCCTACTGCCTCTGATCTGGCAGACTCACTAAACACAAATGCTTGGTTTGTAAATTATGTCTGAGTGTTGGAGTGTGCCCCTGGCTATCTCTACATAAAAATAAAAATAAAATTGTGCCATCTGGTTTTCATAATGTTAGGAATTTGAAATGATTTATACTTTAACTTTTAATACTTACGTATATGTTAGCAATTCCATTTACTTGTGATACTTAAGTATATTTCAAACCAAATACTTTCAGACTTTTACTCAAGTAGTATTTTACTTGGTGACTTTCACTTTTACTTGAGTCATTTTCTATTAAGGCATCTTTACTTTTACTCAAGTATGACCATTTAGTACTTCAGTACTTTTTCCACCACTGTGTACGACCTACATCAAACTCAACTCAACCTAGAAAAAGGCCTAGGACAATGAGAGTAATACATTCCAATCCAGACAAAAGAGTTGGAAAACAAACACACATGCATGAACACACAACACACACTCAGCTGTGTTACTACTTGGTTACAACTTGGTTACTACTTGGCTACTGCTTGGTTACTGATTGGTTACTGCTTGATTACTGCTTGGTTACTGATTGAGTGCTGCTTGGCTACTGATTGATTACTGCTTGGTTACTGATTGGTTACTGCTTGATTACTGCTTGGTTACTGCTTGGTTACTGATTGATTGCTGCTTTGTTACTACTTTGTTACTACTTGGTTACTGCTTGGTTAATGCTTGATTAATGCTTGGTTACAGCTTGGTTACTACTTGGTTACTGTTTGGTTGCTGCTTGGTTACTGCTTGGTTACTGCTTGGTTACTGCTTGGTTACTGCTTGGCTGCTGCTTGGTTACTGCTTGGTTGCTTCTTGGTTGATGCTTGGTTATTGCTTGGTTAATGCTGGGTTACTACTTGGTTACTGCTTGGTTACTGCTTGCATACTACTTGGTTACTGATTGGTTACTGCTTGGTTACTGCTTGGTTCTGATTGGTTACTACTTGGTTACTGTTTGGTTGCTGCTTGGTTACTGTTGGTTACTGCTTGGTTACTGCTTGGTTACTGCTTGGTTACTACTTGGTTACTCCTTTCCCCCTCTCTCTCTCTCTCTCTCTCTCTCTCTCTCTCTCTCTCTCGCTCTCTCCCTCCTACCCTCTGTCTTCAAATAGACACCCTTTGCCTTGATGACAGCTTTGCACACTCTTGGCATTCTCTCAACCAGCTTCATGAGGTAGTCATCTGGAAAGCATTTAAATTAAAAGGTGTGCCGTTTTACGTTAAAATGTAAATGTAAGTGCAGTCGTAAAAACCATAAAGCACTATGATGAAACTGGCTCTCATGAGGACCGCCACAGGAATGGAAGACCCAGAGTTATCTCTGCTGCAGAGGATAAGTTCATTAGAGTTACCAGCCTCAGAAATTGCAGCCCAAATAAATGCTTCACAGAGTTCAAGTAACAGACACATCTCAACATCAACTGTTCAGAGGAGACTGTGTGAATCAGGCCTTCATGGTCGAATTGCTGCAAAGAAACCACTACTTAAGGACACCAATAAGAAGAAGAGACTTGCTTGGGCCAAGAAACACGAGTAATGGACATTAGACCTGTGGAAATGTGTCCTTTAGTCTGGAGTCCAAATTGGAGATGTTTGGTTCCAACCACCATGTCTTTGTTAGACGTGGTGTGGGTGAACGGAGGATCTCCGCTTGTGTATTTCCCACCATAATGCATGGAGGAGGAGGTGTTATGGTGTGGGGGTGCTTTGCTGGTGACACTGTCTGTGATTTATTTAGAAATCAAGGCACACTTAACCAGCATGGCTACCACATCATTCTGCAGCGATACGCCATCCCATCTGGTTTGGGGTTAGTGGGACTATCATTAGTTTTTCAACAGGACAATGACCCAACACACCTCCAGGCTGTTTAAGGGCTATTTTATCAAGAAGGAGAATGATGGAGTGCTGCGTCAGATGACCTGGCCTCCACAATCCCCCAAGCTCAACCAAATTGAGATGGTTTGGGATGAGTCGGACCGCAGAGTGAAGGAAAAGTAGCCAAGAAGTGCTCAGCATATGTGGGAACTCCTTCAAAACTTTGGGAAAAGCATTCCAGGTGAAGCTGGTTGAAAGAATGCCTAGAGTGTGCAAAGCTGTCATCAAGGCAAAGGGTGGCTATATGAAGAATCTCAAATATAAAATATATTTTGATTTGTTTAACACTTTTTTGGTTACTACATTATTCCATAAGTGTTATTTCATAGTTTTGATGTCTTCACTATTATTCCACAATGTAGAAAATAGTAAAAATAATGAAAAATCCTTGAATGAGTAGGTGTTCTAAACCTTTTGACCGGTAGTGTATAAAAAATATATATATATATATATATATATATATATATATATATATATATATATATATATCTAAGAGATACAAACAAACACAGACAGACAGACAGACAGACAGACAGTGGGAGGTCATTAGGATTGACACCGGAGGTTAAGCCTCCATGTCTGTCGTCAACTTTGACCTGTGAGCCCATAAGAGCAGAGGTGGGGTTGTGTCACTGTGACAACACTAATTTACGTAATCCCTGTACTCTCCCATAGAGACCCTATTAAATTACTAGAGGGGTATACTCTGTCCTGTCAGACCCTTTCAGTCCCTAGTCAATGGGGATGGAGAGAGAAAGAGAGAGAGAGAGAGAGAGAGAGAGAGAGAGAGAGAGAGAGAGAGAGAGAGAGAGAGAGAGAGAGAGAGAGAGAGAGAGAGAGAGAGAGAGAGAGAGAGAGAGAGAGAGAGAGAGAGAGAGAGAGGCCTGTGGTGTTGATGGTATCCTAAATGAAATGATAAAATATACAGACCACATTATCCTCAGCTCTGGCATCTTCCCCAATATTTGGAACCAAAGACTGATCACATCAATCCACAAAAGTGGAGACCAATTTGGCGCCAATAACTACAGTAGGATATACGTCAACAGCAACCTTGGGAAAATCATCTGCATTATCATTAACAGCACTCCTACATTTCCTTGGTGAAAACAATGTCCTGAGCAAATGTCAAATTGGCTTTCTACCAAATTAACGTACGACAGACCACGTATTCACCCTGCACACACTAATTGACAAACAAACAAACAAAACAAAACAAAGGCAAAGTCTTCTCAAGCTTTGTTGATTTCAAAAAAGCTTTTGACTCAATTTGACATGAGGATCTGCTATATAAATTGATGGAAATCGGTGTTGAGGGAAAAAATATGACATTATCAAATCCATGTATACAAACAACAAGTGTGCAGTTAAAGTTGGCAAAATACACACACATTTCTATCCACAGGACCGTGGGGTGAGACAGGGATGCAGCTTGAGCCCCACCCTATATACAGTATATCAACAAATTGGCGAGGGCAATAGAACAGTCTGCAGCACCCGGTCTCACCCTACTAGAATCTGAAGTCAAATGTCTACTGTTTGCTGATGATCTGGTGCTTCTGTCCCCAACCAAGGAGGGCCTACAGCAGCACCTAGACTTCTGCACAGATTCTGTCAGACTTGGGCCCTGACAGTAAATCTCAGTAAGACAAAAATAATGGTGTTCCAAAAAAGGTCCAGTTGCCAGGACCACAAATACAAATTCCATCTAGACACCGTTGCCCTAGAGTGCACAAAAAGCTATACCTACCTCGGCCTAAACATCAGCGCCACAGGTAACTTCCACAATGCTGTGAACGATATGAGCGACATGGCAAGAAGGGACTTATATACCATCAAAAGGAACATTGCAATTTGTTGCAATTTCAATTTAATCCTCCAGAAACGACAGAACAAATAATGCAACAAATATTGTGGTTAAATTCAAATATACTAATTGACAAAAAACCTTTATTTTTTGACAGAATGTTTAAAAAAGGTATAATCTTCGTAAATGATATCATCGGTAGGACTGGTGGAGTTATGTCACACATGCAGCTAACAAAAACATATGGAAATGTCTGCTCTACCCAAAATTACAACCAAATAATTGCAGCCTTACCGCAAAAGTGGAAGAGGAAAGTGGAAGGGGGAGAAAGTAAGGAACTTGTCTGTCGGCCTTGCATTAAAGAACATAATTGGTTAAGGAAAACTGTGATAAATAAAAAAGTATATCAGTTTCACTTAAGGACCAAAGGATTGACAGCCGTCCCATATAGATTGCAATCTTTGACGTACCGATCCCATGGCATAGTGTTTATGAACTGACACGCAAAACGACACCGGATTCAAAAATTAGAATCTTTCAATTTAAATTATTATATAAAATTCTTGCTACCAATAGAATGTTATTTATATGGGGGATACAATCTTCCCAGCTCTGCAGGTTTTGCTGTGAAGAGACAGAATCATTAGATCATTTGTTTTGGTTCTGTCCATTTGTAGCTTGTTTTTGGACACAGGTCCAGGAATGGCTAAAGGATTGCAATATTTACCTGGAACTAACCTTGCAGATAGCATTACTGGGTGATCTGAAAAGTCATAGTCAATCAATCAATCAATAATATAATAATACTTTTAGCAAAAATGTTTATTTTTAATTCATTATGGTGGGAATTCATTTTTTGTAAAACATCACAGTACGGTTGAAATACAGTGGGGAAAAAAAGTATTTAGTCAGCCACCAATTGTGCAAGTTCTCCCACTTAAAAAGATGAGAGAGGCCTGTAATTTTCATCATAGGTACACGTCAACTATGACAGACAAATTGAGAAAAAGAAATCCAGAAAATCACGTTGTAGGATTTTTTATGAATTTATTTGCAAATTATGGTGGAAAATAAGTATTTGGTCACCTACAAACAAGCAAGATTTCTGGCTCTTACAGACCTGTAACTTCTTCTTTAAGAGGCTCCTCTGTCCTCCACTTGTTACCTGTATTAATGGCACCTGTTTGAACTTGTTATCAGTATAAAAGACACCTGTTCACAACCTCAAACAGTCACACTCCAAACTCCACTATGGCGAAGACCAAAGAGCTGTCAAAGGACACCAGAAACAAAATTGTAGACCTGCACCAGGCTGGGAAGACTGAATCTGCAATAGGTAAGCAGCTTGGTTTGAAGAAATCAACTGTGGGAGCAATTATTAGGAAATGGAAGACATACAAGACCACTGATAATCTCCCTCGATCTGGGGCTCCACGCAAGATCTCACCCCGTGGGGTCAAAATGATCACAAGAACGGTGAGCAAAAATCCCAGAACCACACGGGGGGGACCTAGTGAATGACCTGCAGAGAGCTGGGACCAAAGTAACAAAGCCTACCATCAGTAACACACTACGCCGCCAGGGACTCAAATCCTGCAGTGCAAGACGTGTCCCCCTGCTTAAGCCAGTACATGTCCAGGCCCGTCTGAAGTTTGCTAGAGTGCATTTGGATGATCCAGAAGAGGATTGGGAGAATGTCATATGAAACCAAAATATAACTTTTTGGTAAAAACTCAACTCGTCGTGTTTGGAGGACAAAGAATGCTGAGTTGCATCCAAAGAACACCATACCTACTGTGAAGCATGGGGGGTGGAAACATCATGCTTTGGGGCTGTTTTTCTGCAAAGGGACCAGGACGACTGATCCGTGTAAAGGAAAGAATGAATGGGGCCATGTATCGTGAGATTTTGAGTGAAAACCTCCTTCCGTCAGCAAGGGCATTGAAGATGAAACGTGGCTGGGTCTTTCAGCATGACAATGATCCCAAACACACCGCCCGGGCAACGAAGGAGTGGCTTCGTACGAAGCATTTCAAGGTCCTGGAGTGGCCTAGCCAGTCTCCAGATCTCAACCCCATAGAAAATCTTTGGAGGGAGTTGAAAGTCTGTGTTGCCCAGCGACAGCCCCAAAACATCACTGCTCTAGAGGAGATCTGCATGGAGGAATGGGCCAAAATACCAGCAACAGTGTGTGACAACCTTGTGAAGACTTACAGAAAACGTTTGACCTGTGTCATTGCCAACAAAGGGTATATAACAAAGTATTGAGAAACTTTTGTTATTGACCAAATACTTATTTTCCACCATATTTTGCAAATAAATTCATAAAAAATCCTACAATGTGATTTTCTGGATTTTTTTTCCTCATTTTGTCTGTCCTAGTTGACTTGTACCTATGATGAAAATTACAGGCCTCTCTCATCTTTTTAAGTGGGAGAACTTGCACAATTGGTGGCTGACTAAATACTTTTTTTCCCCACTGTATATATGGCAAATAGAAATCCTATATGGATGGTGTTAAGAGATAGATGGGAGGTATTGAATAGAGTTGAAGGATGGGACTAATAACAAATAACAACAAATAATAACAAAGATAGCTAATAATGTAAGCATACTGTGTCCATAATAAATATATAGGTTGTATGTTGGGAGCTTTTATGAAGGAGCACAGTTAGAAAGATATGCCATATAGAAGCAAACCGGATGGACACCATGAAAATGATCGGAAAGGTTGAGAGTAGAAGAAGTTCAGGAGCAAAAAAAATAAAAAAATAAAATATATATATATATATATATATATATATATAATAGAATTATTGTAAAATTAACTCTGTCCATAAGGTGTAGATAGTAAGTATAAACCGGAAGTAGAGGCCTGGGCATTGTTGTTCACTAATTTACTCCAAGTAGGGAAAGGATGGTGGGGTTGAAAAGTAATAAAGGGGAGTATATATATAAAAAATAAAATAAACATGGGGGATTGGAAGTGATGCAGACAATTACATTGATAGAAGATACAATCTATCTGAAATATTAAGCTGATCCATTCCCCCCAAAAAAAAAAAAAAAAAAAAAAGGAACATTGCCATAATTTTACATTTAAAATGTCTTTATTCTTTAGAAGATTTTGTGAGTGTAATGTTTACTGTTAATTTCTGATTGTTTATTTCACTTTTGTTTATTATCTATTTTCACTTGCTTTGACAATGTTCCAAAGCCAATTAAGCCCTTTGAATTGAATTGAGATAGAACGAGAGAGAGAGAGCGAGTGCATGTGTCAATGTTCTTGTGTGTGTGTGTATGTGTGTGTATGTGTATGTGTGTGTGTGTGTGTGTGTGTGTGTGTGTGTGTGTGTGTGTGTGTGTGTGTGTGTGTGTGTGTGTGTGTGTGTGTGTGTGTGTGTGTGTGCGTGTGTGTGTGTGCAACAAGCTGCAACAATCTCTCACAGTCTCACTGCTGAATTAAACTTTCTCCATGTTTCTCCAAACGTCAAATTTCAAAGTTGCTCCAAATCTAACTTTCCAAAGTGTTTTTGATACCCACCCTGGGTTGACTCCTCCTGCTCAGTATCATTCCGTTCCTCAAAACGTCAAATTTCAAAGTTGCTTCAGACATCCAAATTTAGAAGGTTAAGAGATAAGGTTTTGATAGGGTTAAAACATTAACTTTAAGCACTCATTGTTAATGGTTAAGGTAAGGGTTAAGGTTTGGGACAAAAAATACAAAATAAAACGAGTGTCCACCACTGGGATCGAACACACAATCTTAGAGTCTTGGGATTATTCTATCCATCACCCCTATCCACAATGCCCTAGCAAAACCCAAGCCTACTTAATGGCAATAGTGCTCACTGTTGCCCCTAGTGGCCGGTTTTGAAGGTAATTCCTGACGTCTCCAGGACATGGATAGTCTAATTTAGAAGTCACTCTTGAGTGATCTGCCTGGTGTCTGTATGTCTGTCTGTCTGTCTGTCTGTCTGTCTGTCTGTCTGTCTGTCTGTCTGTCTGTCTGTCTGTCTGTCTGTCTGCCTGATGTCTGTCTGTGTGTCCGTCTGTCTGTGTATGTGTCCATCTCTGTTTGTGTGTGTTTGTGTGTGTCTCTGTGTGTGTGTGTGTGTGTGTGTGTGTGTGTGTGTGTGTGTGTGTCTGTGTGTGTATGCGTGTGTGTGGCTGGCTGTCTGTGTGTGTGTGTGTTTGTGTGTGTGTGTGTGTGTGTCTGTCTGTCTCTCTGTGTGTGTGTGTGTGTGTGTGTGTGTATGCATGTGTGTTTGTGTGTTTGTGTGTTTGTGTATCTGTGTATGAATGTGTGTGTGCATGTCTGTGCGTGTCTGTGTGTGTCTGTGTGCATGTGGGTGCGTGTGTGTGTGTGTTTCCATGCTGGTGTAAATCTCCTGTCTGACATGTTTGTTCTGTAGAGGACCAGCAGGACTGATTGACTCAACAGATGCTCCCTGGCCTCTGAAGACATCGGGCCTTCCCCTCTATCCGTTAATTATTACTTTTCCACTGCTGATTACTCTGTGGCCACTGGGATTGCTCCCCAACGTCCCTGTGGTTTGGTGCATTTGGTGGTGGTGTGTGTGTCGTGGGGAGAATTTATGTGTGTGTGTGTGTGTGTGTGTGTGTGTGTGCGCTTGTGTGTATGTGTGATCAGAAGACATGACCGTCAACTGAAAATTCCCCAGCTAGCATGTATGTTTTTGGTTTCACATTGGTTTTGGGACTGAAGCCAGAAGTTCCCCGACCGGAATAAACAATTATTTCTTCACATTTTAGGCGCAGCAATGTGCACATCAAATCAAATCAAATCAACTTGTATTGGCCACATGAAATGCTTACTTACAGCCCTTAACCAACAGTGCATTTATTTTAAATAAAAAAGTAGAATAAAACAACAAAAAAGTGTTGAGAAAAAAAGAGCAGAAGTAAAATAAAATAACAGTAGGAAGCTATATATACATGGGGGTACCGGTGCAGAGTCAATGTGCGGGGGCACCGGCTAGTTGAGGTAGTTGAAGTAATATGTACAGTGGGGAAAAAAAGTATTTAGTCAGCCACCAATTGTGCAAGTTCTCCCACTTAAAAAGATGAGAGAGGCCTGTAATTTTCATCATAGGTACACGTCAACTATGACAGACAAATTGAGAAAAAGAAATCCAGAAAATCACGTTGTAGGATTTTTTATGAATTTATTTGCAAATTATGGTGGAAAATAAGTATTTGGTCACCTACAAACAAGCAAGATTTCTGGCTCTTACAGACCTGTAACTTCTTCTTTAAGAGGCTCCTCTGTCCTCCACTTGTTACCTGTATTAATGGCACCTGTTTGAACTTGTTATCAGTATAAAAGACACCTGTTCACAACCTCAAACAGTCACACTCCAAACTCCACTATGGCGAAGACCAAAGAGCTGTCAAAGGACACCAGAAACAAAATTGTAGACCTGCACCAGGCTGGGAAGACTGAATCTGCAATAGGTAAGCAGCTTGGTTTGAAGAAATCAACTGTGGGAGCAATTATTAGGAAATGGAAGACATACAAGACCACTGATAATCTCCCTCGATCTGGGGCTCCACGCAAGATCTCACCCCCGTGGGGTCAAAATGATCACAAGAACGGTGAGCAAAAATCCCAGAACCACACGGGGGGACCTAGTGAATGACCTGCAGAGAGCTGGGACCAAAGTAACAAAGCCTACCATCAGTAACACACTACGCCGCCAGGGACTCAAATCCTGCAGTGCAAGACGTGTCCCCCTGCTTAAGCCAGTACATGTCCAGGCCCGTCTGAAGTTTGCTAGAGTGCATTTGGATGATCCAGAAGAGGATTGGGAGAATGTCATATGAAACCAAAATATAACTTTTTGGTAAAAACTCAACTCGTCGTGTTTGGAGGACAAAGAATGCTGAGTTGCATCCAAAGAACACCATACCTACTGTGAAGCATGGGGGTGGAAACATCATGCTTTGGGGCTGTTTTTCTGCAAAGGGACCAGGACGACTGATCCGTGTAAAGGAAAGAATGAATGGGGCCATGTATCGTGAGATTTTGAGTGAAAACCTCCTTCCGTCAGCAAGGGCATTGAAGATGAAACGTGGCTGGGTCTTTCAGCATGACAATGATCCCAAACACACCGCCCGGGCAACGAAGGAGTGGCTTCAGTCGAAGCATTTCAAGGTCCTGGAGTGGCCTAGCCAGTCTCCAGATCTCAACCCCATAGAAAATCTTTGGAGGGAGTTGAAAGTCTGTGTTGCCCAGCGACAGCCCCAAAACATCACTGCTCTAGAGGAGATCTGCATGGAGGAATGGGCCAAAATACCAGCAACAGTGTGTGACAACCTTGTGAAGACTTACAGAAAACGTTTGACCTGTGTCATTGCCAACAAAGGGTATATAACAAAGTATTGAGAAACTTTTGTTATTGACCAAATACTTATTTTCCACCATATTTTGCAAATAAATTCATAAAAAATCCTACAATGTGATTTTCTGGATTTTTTTTCCTCATTTTGTCTGTCCTAGTTGACTTGTACCTATGATGAAAATTACAGGCCTCTCTCATCTTTTTAAGTGGGAGAACTTGCACAATTGGTGGCTGACTAAATACTTTTTTTCCCCACTGTACATGTGGGTAGAGTTAAAGTGACTATGCATAAATAATTACCAGAGTAGCAGCAGCATAAAAAGATGGGGTGGGGGGGGGGGCAGTGCAAATAGTCCGGGTAGCCATGATTAGCTGTTCAGGAGTCTTATGGCGGGGGTAGAAGCTGTTGAGAAGTCTTTTGGACCTAGACTTGGCACTCCGGTACCGCTTGCCGTGCGGTAGCAGAGAGAACAGTCTATGACTAGGGTGGCTGGAGTCTTTGACAATTTTGAGGGCCTTCCTCTGACACCGCCTGGTATAGAGGTCCTGGGTGGCAGGAAGCTTGGCCCCAGTGATGTACTGGGCCGTACACACTACCCTCTGTAGTGCCTTGCGGTCGGAGGCCGAGCAGTTGCCATACCAGGTGGTGATGCAACCAGTCAGGATGCTCTCGATGGTGCAGCTGTAGAATTTTTTGAGGATCTGAGGACCCATGCCAAATCTTTTCAGTCTCCTGAGGGTGAATAGGCTTTGTCGTGCCCTCTTCACGACTGTCTTGGTGTGTTTGGACCATGATCGTTTGTTGGTGATGTGGACACCAAGGAACTTGAAGCTCTCAACCTGTTCCACTACAGCCCTGTCGATGAGAATGGGGGCGTGCTCAGTCCTCTTTTTTTTCCTGTAGTCCACAATCATCTCCTTTGTCTTGGTCACGTTGAGGGAGAGGTTGTTATCCTGGCACCACACGGCCAGGTCTCTGACCTCCTCCCTATAGGCTGTCTCATCGTTGTCGGTGATCAGGCCTACCACTGTTGTGTCGTCGGCAAACTTAATGATGGTGTTGGAGTCGTGCCTGGCCATGCAGTCATGGGTGAACAGGGAGTACAGGAGGGGACTGAGCACGCACCCCTGAGGGGCCCCCGTGTCGAGGATCAGTGTGGCAGATGTGTTGTTACCTACCTTTACCACCTGGCGGTGGGCCTACGCGCAAATGTTCCAAAATACAATTTGTTGGAAAACACTGTTGTAAAATTCATGGACAGAGATTGAAATATCCAAACTTAGAAAAAGGGGAGATCTAAAGATGCAACAACTTTCATGGGTTGCTAATATGACTAGTATAATGCCTTTGGCTGCTATACAATGAAATAACGTTTAAAGAAAAACAATAGAACAGGAGAAAGCATGTGTGTAAGTCTTTATAAAAATAATTGCCTCCGTGTTTTTTTTTATGGTGGGATTTTGGCCATAGGATACTTTGAATCAAGGTAAGATATGCCTCATAATATGAAGTCAAAAGTCAAGGTTTCAAACAATTAAGGAACAGGAAAAATATAGCGATGCTAATGATAGACCTAACTGTCTTCTGGTAGATGGAAAGACTTTCCCAAAAACCTTCTCAATTAAATGTTAACTAGCTACAAAGTAGCCTATGCCTACCTGTCAGAATGATATCATGATTAATTGAATCAATCCAGTGGCCATTTGTTTAGCAAAATCCATCTCATGTGCTACAGAAAACACTGCTAACCAAACAACAGTGCTAGGTGCCTGGAACTTGAATTAAAGGGTAACTACACTAAAAAATAGGTGGTCTCCTGATGTGGTTTAAGACTTGTTATGGACTTAGAACATCCAATTTAGTTGTTTTTCTATTAAATATGTCTGACTTTGAGAGCAAAAACCAAAACCAAATGGAAAAAATCTGAAACCTGTGAATTCCTGACTCAGTTGATAGCCTAATGTATCTGTTTCAATAGTAGGCCTACTATTAGCCTACTTGAACAGTACAGCTTGGGTTGGTCTGACTGTGAAAGATCATTATGGGATTTATCATTTTAGGTCATTCAGAGTGTATGTCATTGTTTCTCATATAGTTTTTCACACAGGGCGCCTTTCCTTCACCGGGCGGTGTACCCACAGTGTACCCACTTCTCCAGGCACCACTACACCACTGAATGTTTGTAAAAAGAAAAGCATTCACCTGATGTTACAAGAACACTCCCATAATATTTATTTAGGTTGTGGGAACAATGTGGGTATATGGTAAGAGATAGGTTCCTAAAGCACAAAACATGCTCAGTTGTGATTACATTCATACAATGTTTAAGTTATGTTGCACAGGACATTCCTTTAATGTTTGTATGTTCTTTAAAGGTTCCCAGAACACTTAATTAAGTTATGGGAGTTGTCTGGGATTTTGCAAGAATATTCTTGTGATATTCACTTAATTGTACTTAAGAGGGTCACAGAACATTCCCACAATATTGCACAATGTTCCACAATTTCCAAATAAGTCCATTTTTATGACGTTCATAGCATATTTGTTTTAGTTTTAACATAATATTCCATTGATGTTCACCAGGGTTGTGCTCAATTCAGAATTTTGGAATTGACTCGCATTCAACTCATGAGTTGAAATTCTAATTGAATTGGCAACACCACACAGGATGTAGAATTAGAATTAGAGTTTGAGTGACATGAAATGGAATTTAATTCAGTGCACTCAGTCATAGAACATGAGCATTTAATTAAATCTGACAGGTCACACTTCCAGATACCAAAGAATATATCACCTTTCTCTGGAAACAATGTTCATACTGTATAATCTTTTAAGCTTAGTGTTTAGAATAGCCAATTATAGTTCCACCAACCATTTCAATTCTTGGGTTTATTTTTGAAGGCTTTAGGGTCAAGTTGAGGGTTAAACTAATGCATTCTGGGAAATGCAATATTTTCCCCATATTTAACAAAAGATTAATTAAACATAAAAAATTAGAATATACACATACAGGTTTTGTTTTCCTTGATCATTCATTTTGTCTCGAAAATCAATTGTTTCATCAATATTTTATATGCATGTACAGTTGAAGTCGGAAGATTACATACACTTAGGTTGGAGTCATTAAAACTCGTTTTTCAACCACTCCAAAAATGTCTTGTTAACAAACTATAGTTTTGGCAAATCGGTTAGGACATCTACTTTGTGCATGACACAAGTAATTTTTCCAACAATTGTTTACAGACAGATTATTTCACTTAGAATTCACTGTATCACAATTCCAGTGGGTCAGAAGTTTACATACACTAAGTTGACTGTGCCTTTAAACAGCTTGGAAAATTCCAAAAAACTGTGGGAGCAATTATTAGGTAATGGAAGACATACAAGACCACTGATAATCTCCCTCGATCTGGGGCTCCACGCAAGATCTCACCCGTGGGGTCAAAATGATCACAAGAACGGTGAGCAAAAATCCCAGAACCACACGGGGGGACCTAGTGAATGACCTGCAGAGAGCTGGGACCAAAGTAACAAAGCCTACCATCACTAACACACTACGCCGCCAGGGACTCAAATCCTGCAGTGCCAGACGTGTCCCCCTGCTTAAGCCAGTACATGTCCAGGCCCGTCTGAAGTTTGCTAGAGTGCATTTGGATGATCCAGAAGAGGATTGGGAGAATGTCATATGGTCAGATGAAACCAAAATAGAACTTTTTGGTAAAAACTCAACTCTTCATGTTTGGAGGACAAAGAATGCTGAGTTGCATCCAAAGAACACCATACCTACTGTGAAGCATGGGGGTGGAAACATCATGCTTTGGGGCTGTTTTTCTGCAAAGGGACCAGGACGACTGATCCGTGTAAAGGAAAGAATAAATGGGGCCATGTATCATGAGATTTTGAGTGAAAACCTCCTTCCATCAGCAAGGGCATTGAAGTTGAAACGTGGCAGGGTCTTTCAGCATGACAATGATCCCAAACACACCGCCCGGGCAACGAAGGAGTGGCTTCGTAAGAAGCATTTCAAGGTCCTGGAGTGGCCTAGCCAGTCTCCAGATCTCAACCCCATAGAAAATCTTTGGAGGAAGTTGAAAGTCTGTGTTGCCCAGCGACAGCCCCAAAACATCACTGCACTAGAGGAGATCTGCATGGAGGAATGGGCCAAAATACCAGCAACAGTGTGTGAAAACCTTGTGAAGACTTACAGAAAATGTTTGACCTGTGTCATTGCCAACAAAGGGTATATAACAAAGTATTGAGAAACGTTTGTTATTGACCAAATACTTATTTTCCACCATAATTTGCAAATAAATTCATTAAAAATCCTACAATGTGATTTTCTGGATTTCTTTTTCTCATTTTGTCTGTCATAGTTGATGTGTACCTATGATGAAAATTACAGGCCTCTCTTATCTTTTTAAGTGGGAGAACTTGCACAATTGGTGGCTGACTAAATACTTTTTTTCCCCACTGTACCTTCAAACTCAGTGCCTCTTTGCTTGACATCATGGGAAAATCAAACGAAATCAGCCAAGAACTCAGAAAAAAAATGTGTAGACCTCTACAAGTCTGGTTCATCCTTGGGAGCAATTTCCAAACGCCTGAAGGTACCACGTTCATCTGTACAAACAATAGTACGCAAGTATAAACACCATTGGACCACGCAGCCGTCATACCGCTCAGGAAGGAGATGAACATACTTTGGTGTGAAAAGTGCAAATCAATCCCAGAACAGCAGCAAAAGACCTTGTGAAGATGCTGGAGGAAACAGGTACAAAAGTATCTATATCCACAATAAAACGAGTCCTATATCGACATAACCTGAAAGGCCGCTCAGCAAGGAAGAAGCCACTGCTACAAAATCGCCATTAAAAAAGCCAGACTACGGTTTGAAACTGCACTTTGGGACAAAGATCATACTTTTTGGAGAAATGTCCTCTGGTCTGATGAAACAAAAATAGAACTGTTTGGTCATAATGACCATCGTTATGTTTGGAGGAAAAAGGGTGACGCTTGCAAGCCGAAGAACACCATCCCAACCATGAAGCACGGGGGTGGCAGCATCATGCTGTGGGGGTGCTTTGCTGCAGGAGGGACTGGTGCACTTCAGAAAATAGATGGCATCATGAGGAAGGAAAAATATGTGGATATATTGAAGCAACATCTCAAGACATCAGTCAGGAAGTTAAAGCTTGGTCACAAATGGGTCTTCCAAATGGACAATGACCCCAAGCATGCTTCCAAAGTTGTGGCAAAATGGCTTAAGGACAACAAAGTCAAGGTATTAGAGTGGCCATCACAAAGCCCTGACCTCAATCCTATAGAAAATGTTTGGGCAGAACTGAAAAAGCGTGTGCGAGCAAGGAGGCCTACAAACCTGACTCAGTTACACCAGCTCTGTCAGGAGGAATGGGCCGAAATTCATCCAACTTATTGTGGGAAGCTTGTGTAAGGCTACCCGAAACGTTTGACCCAAGTTAAACAATTTGAAGGCAATGCTACCAAATACTAATTGAGTGTATGTAAACTTCTGACCCACTGGGAATGTGATGAAATAAATAAAAGCTTAAATAAATTATTCTCTCTACTATTATTCTGACATTTCACATTCTTAAAATAAAGCGGTGATCCTAACTGACCTAAGACAAGGAATCTTTACCAGGATTAAATGTCAGGAATTGTGAAAAACTGAGTTTAAATGTATTTGGCTAAGGGGTATGTTAACTTCCGACTTCAACTGTATATAACGTCATGTTTGATGTTTTATGTACCAGATGAACACTACCAGTCAAAAGTTTGGACACACCTACTCATTCAAGGGTTTTTCTTTATTTTGATTATTTTCTACATTGTAGAATAATAGTGAAGACATCAGAACTATGAAATAACACATATGGAATCATGTAGTAACAAAGAAGTGTTAAACAAATTAAAATATATTTTATATTTGAGATTCTTCAAATAGCCTTGATGATAGCTTTGCACACTCTTGGCATTCTCTCAACCAGCTTCATGATGTAGTCACCTGGCACGCATTTCAATTAACAGGTGTGCCTTCTTAAACGTTAATTTGTGGAATTTCTTTCCATCTTAATGCGTTTGAGCCAATCAGTTGCGTTGTGACAAGCTAGGGGGGGTATACAGAAGATAGCCCTATTTGGTAAAAGACCAAGTCCATATTATGGCAAGAACAGCTCAAATAAGCAAAGAGAAATGACAGTCCATCATTACTTTAAGACATGAAGGTCAGTCAATACGGAAAATGTCAAGTGCAGTCGCAAAAACCATCAAGCGCTATAATGAAACTGGCTCTCATGAGGACCGCCACAGGAATGGAAGGCCCAGAGTTACCTCTGCTGCAGAGGATAAGTTCATTAGAGTTACCAGCCTCAGAAATTGCAGCCCAAATAAATGCTTCACAGAGTTCAAGTAACAGACACATCTCAACATCAACTGTTCAGAGGACACTGTGTGAATCAGGCCTTCATGGTCGAATTGCTGCAAAGAAACCAACACTAAAGGACACCAATAAGAAGAAGAGACTTGCTTGGGCCAAGAAACACAAGCAATGGACATTGGAAATTTGTCCTTTGGTCTGGAGTCCAAATTTGAGATTTTTGGTTCCAACCGGCGTGTCTTTGTGAGACGTGGTGTGGGTGAACGGATTATCTCTGCATGTGTATTTCCCATCGTAAAGCATGGAGGAGGTGGTGTTATGGTGTGGGGGTGCTTTGCTGGTGACACTGTCTGTGATTTATTTAGAATTCAAGGCACACTTAAGCAGCATGGCTACCACATCATTCTGCAGCGATACGCCATCCCATCTGGTTTGGGGTTAGTGGGACTATCATTTGTTTTTCAACAGGACAATGACCCAACACACCTCCATGCTGTGTAAGGGCTATTTTACCAAGAAGGAGAGTGATGGAGTGCTGCATCAGATGACCTGGCCTCCACAATCCCCCGACCTCAACTCAATTGAGATGGTTTGGGATGAGTCGGACCGCAGAGTGAAGAAAAAGCAGCCAACAAGTGCTCAGCATATGTGGGAACTCCTTCAACTGTTGGAAAAGCATTCCAGGTGTAGCTGGTTGAGAGAATGCCAAGAGTGTGCGAAGATGTCATCAAGGCAAAGGGTGGCTAGTTGAAGAATCTCAAATATATTTTGATTTGTTTAACACTTTTTTGGTTACTACATGATTCCATATGTGTTGTTTCATAGTTTTGATGTCTTCACTATTATTCTACAATGTACTTTTGACTGGTACTGTATATTTGTACAGACTAAACCTAATATGTAATAGAAGAGGCATTTGACTTTCATTGAATTTCACTGAATTCAATTCTATTTACTTTCATTGAAATTCAAATTGCAATTCTCTTTTCTGTTTATTACTTCAATTCAAATTCAATTCAAATTCAATTCAAATTCAATTCAAATTCAATTCAAATTCAAGAATTGAATTGGAATGTATGAGGCATTCTTAATTCAATTCTGAATTGAGCACAACCCTGATGTTCACACATTATACATTTGACCTTGTATTGGAGGTCCTCAGAACATTTCGAAAATTATATATTTAAGTTTGACCTAATTTTACCACAACATTCTCAGCATGCAAATGTCTACTTCCTTAAAGCATAAGAAAGCAGATTGGAATACATCCCCATTATGTTTCTCTGCAGATTTAATGGCAATTCGCATTTGAGGATTGTATTCTAGGCCCACTACAAGGTGATACAGACACACAGCATTTCATTTCATTCACAAGGCATTTGAACAGCGTTTAATCATGCAAACACAACCATATTTGTTATACTTTATATGTTGACAATCTACACATGTAGGGTTTGAACCTGCAATGTTTTGTTCCCAAGCCAGCGCTTTTATCCTTTCCGCCACCAGGAAACCTGCCTTAGATAGTATTTTTTTCAGTATATAGCCATGGCAGTATGGTAAATCAGGAATTTTGCGCTTCCTTGTTAGCCTTCTTAGACATAACTAACCCATGGAAATACTTGTAACTGGTTTATTCACCAACTGGACAGTTCATATTTTGTGGTCCCCACAATGTTCCCACCAGACTGTTCCCACAACCTAATGAAACATTCTGGGAACCTTTAAAGAACAGACTAAATGTTCTGGGAATGTTCTTGCAACATCAGGCGAATGTTTTAAACAATTATTGTTTAATCATCAGCACGACTGGACAGCTTTTGTGTTATGAGAACAACCTAACAAATGTTCTGGACACTTTCATAGAAACAATTTTGGTTTGCTGGGAACATTTGAGTAAATGTTAGGAAAACATTCCAAGGATATTTCATTTAAAACATAATTTTTAAAACAATTGTTATCGAAAACATTATTTGAATGTTTTTGGGATGTATAATGCTAATGTTAGATAAAACCCTAACTAGAACTTAATTGGAATCTTAGCTAAGGTTCTGGGAATGTTCTTGGTTTGCTGGGAAGAAACTATCCTGCCTATAGAAAAGTTTGTGGTCATCCTTAAAAACGTAGGTGCTGGGCTAGTAAAAAATACTTGTGAAGAACAGGAAGGCCCACATATTGTTTGGTCAAAAAGGATTATATACAGATTTTACTGAGTTACAGATCATATAAGGAAATCAGTCAATTAAAATAAATTCATTAGGCCCTAATCTATGGATTTCACATAACTGGGAATACAGATCTGCATCTGTTGGTCACATAAACTTTGAAAAAAAAGGTAAGGGCATGGATCAGAAAACCAGTCAGTATCTGGTATGGATCTCGTCACGGTATCGCTGTTCATTCAAATTGCCATCGATAAAATGCAATTGTGTTCGTTGTCCGTAACTTATGCCTGCCCATACCATAACCTCACCACCACCATGGGGCACTCTGTTCACAAAGTTGACATCAGCAAACCGCTCTCCCACCCGACGCCATAGATTCTGTCTGCCATCTGGCCTGTACAGTTGAAACCGGGATTCATCCGTGAAGAGCACACTTCTCAAGCATGCCAGTGGCCATCGAAGGTGAGCATTTGCCCACTGACTCAGACAATCCCGTAGGTGAAGAAGCCAGATGTGGGGGTCCTGGGCTGGCATGGTTACAAGTAGTCTGCGGTTGTGAGGCCGGTTGGACGTACTGACAAATTCTCTAAAACGACTTTGGAGGCGGCTTATGGTAGAGAAATTAACATTCAATTCTCTGGCAACAGCTCCCTCAAAACTTGAGACATCTGTGGCATTGTGTTGTGTGACAAAACTGCACATTTTAGAGTGGACTTTTATTTCCCCCAGCACAAGGTGCACCTGTGTAATGATCATGCTGTTTAATCAGCTTCTTTATATGCCACACCTGTCAGGTGGATGGATTATCTTGGCAAAGGAGAAATGCTCACTAACAGGGATGTAAACAAATATGTGCACAACATTTGAGAGAAATAAGCTTTTTGGGCATATGGAACATTTCTGGGATATTTTATTTCAGCTCATGAAACATGGGACCAACACTTTACTTTGCGTTTATATTTATGTTCAGTACAGTAGTTACAGAAAATCGAATATACACATATCACAGGAGGCTGCTGAGGGGAGGACGGCTCATAATAACGGAGTCAATGGAAACCATGTGTCTGATGTACAGTGTTTGATACCATTACACTTACTCCGCTCCAGCCATTACCACGAGCCCATCTTCCCCAATTAATGTGCCACCAACCTCCTGTGATACACAAGTACAAAATGACCAAGTGGAGACCTGGATGGCAAAACAATCTACGTAACTTATTAATGCATGAAATGGTCTGATAACAAATGGTCTGATAACAAAACAGCCACACCTGTTTCAAGCCCCACATTTTTAGCTAAAATAAAATAAAAAATAAAAATATGTTTTGTGTGTTATTTTTGCATTAATATGTGTCATATATCAGTTTGCAAACAATGTAAAAGAAAAAAGAAAATCATTGAGTTAATAAAGCCGCATACAAACATGATCTCTTTTTTGCTTTCTTGAGTAAGGCAGAGCCAAAATGCAGGTATTTCAGCCTAGCTCAGTGCTTTCTGTGGTGGTGGGGCAGCCAGCGGAAAATACGGACCGTAGGTGTTGGTAATGTTCTCTAATTGCGCCATGATTAGCTCATTGTTCTGTCACTCGTGGGGACACTACGTCACTGCCAAGTCAAAGGGTAGACCTCGAAAATTCAAGCCCCTTGGGTGCTGCCATATAGTTACATTAGAAGTGCCCAATGACGTCAAATTACGTTATATCTACAGTAGCTTTGATTGGACTGATCATGTCATCATCATATTTTCAAAATCTTAGCTAGCAGTCATCATCATAAATCAAGTCGGCAATCTACTGGCCAATCCTTGTCATATGAAGAGAAATAATGAAGATAAATTATAGATAAAACGTATCGGAGCTCATTGGACCATTGGACATAAACATTACACAACAAGTTGGAAATCGCAAATTCAACAATGAGTGGTTTGGAAGGAATCAGTGACAGTAGCTAACTGCAAGCATTGCAAAGCAATCACTAGCCTGCTATTCAGTGGAGTGGCTGTGTGGTCCCAAATCTGGCATTAAGGGTCTCTTTTCCAAGCTTAAAATGATAAACATTCAACATTGGCCATGCTGTCAATGAAGCATGATTTGTGCCACGCTCAAAACAACTGTTAACTCGGAACTGGGAAAACTGACTTCAGTGAGTTCAAGACAACTGGGAAGTCGGGAAAAAACGAGCTCCGACTGGGAAATACGTTTTCAACGGTCATCCAACTCGGAATTGTAAATCGGGAACTCAGGCCTCTTTCTAGAGCTACGACCTGAAGATCAATGACGTCATCATGATTCAACCTTGATTTTTTCGGAGTTCCCAGTTGTCTTGAAAGCACCATAAATCCAGAGAATGCCAGACTTTGATGACAAAATTTGCCCACGAAGGACCGCCGCGCCACATTCCTGTTCAAGTGAGCACAGCACAACAAGGTGAGTCCAAAAATGTATTGTATGCTGCTGCATAAATGATGTAATATGCCAGGGAGATATGTATACTGTAACTAAGAAAGTAATACTATGTGTATGTTGTGTAATAAGTTGTTAGTAGCCCATGTGCCTCACCCTAATAATTCGGTCTATTTACCCATCTTTATTTCGCCTACTGTTCTGACCTAGTGGTGCACATGTAGCCTATAATCATCTAATTTTGTAAGAGCGTTCATTGTCTGCTTACAGTATATGCCCCCTTTATTAATCTTACAGTTCTGACTTGGTGTACAGGGAGAACACTGTAAGAATGGCCCATGTTCTGAATTGTGTCTCTGTACGTTTCAAAAGTGCTGAACAAATAGTTATATTGACTACGTCCGTCCTAGCTCGCTCATTAATATCTTAATTTAAATTACGGATTGCCTCTTATCCACTTGTCGTCCCCTTATGCCATAGTTTGTACATCTCAATTGTCAGTAGAAACCACATTTGTTTAAGCAAGTCAGCCATATCATCTATGGTTTTTTTTAAAGGCAGTAAATGAGGCTGAATGAACTGTTTCGCTGCCAGAGAAGTGTTGTGTAGTGTTGTGTTGTGTTGTGTTGTGTAGTGTTGTGTAGTGTTGTGTTGTGTAGTGTTGTGTTGTGTAGTGTTGGGTAGTGTTGTGTTGTGTAGTGTAGTGTTGTGTAGTGTTGTGTTGTGTTGTGTAGTGTAGGGTTGTGTTGTGTAGTGTAGTGTAGTGTAGTGTAGTGTTGTGTTGTGTAGTGTTGTGTAGTGTTGTGAAGTGTAGTGCAGTGTTGTGTAGTGTAGTGTTGTGTAGTGTTGTGTTGTGTAGTGTTGTGTAGTGTTGTGTAGTGTTGTGTAATGTAGTGTTGTGTAGTGTTGTGTAGTGTTGTGTTGTGTTGTGTTGTGTAGTGTTGTGTAGTGTAGTGTTGTGTTGTGTTGTGTAGTGTTGTGCAGTGTTGTGCAGTGTTGTGTAGTGTTGTGTTGTGTAGTGTTCTGCAGTGTTGTGTAGTGTTGTGTTGTGTTGTGTAGTGTTGTGTAGTGTTGTGTTGTGTTGTGTAGTGTTGTGCAGTGTTGTGTAGTGTTGTGTTGTGTTGTGTAGTGTAGTGTTGTGTTGTGTAGTGTTGTGTTGTGTTGTGTAGTGTAGTGTTGTGTAGTGTTGTGTAGTGTAGGGGCTTTGCTGGCATGCATCCCACTTTCTTTTATTTTTTGCCCCACCAAGTTTCACACCACTGCTCATATTACTCCACTGTTCTATTCTGCTCTGTTCTGCTCTGTTCTGCTCTGTTCTGTTCTGCTCTGTTCTTTTCTGTTCTGTTCTGCTCTGTTATTTTCTGCTCTGTTCTGCTCTGTTATTTTCTGCTCAGTTATTTTCTGCTCTGTTCTGCTCTGTTCTTTTCTGCTCTGTTCTGCTCTGTTCTGTTCTGTTCTGCTCTGTTCTTTTCTGCTCTGTTCTACTCTGTTATTTTCTGCTCTGTTCTGCTCTGTTCTGTTCTGTTCTGCTCTGTTATTTTCTGCTCTGTTCTGCTCTGTTATTTTCTGTTATTTTCTGCTCTGTTCTGCTCTGTTCTGCTCTGTTATTTTCTGCTCTGTTCTGCTCTGTTCTGCTCTATTCTGCTCTGTTCTTTTCTGCTCTGTTCTGCTCTGTTCTGCTCTATTCTGCTCTGTTCTTTTCTGCTCTGTTCTGCTCTGTTATTTTCTGTTCTGTTCTGCTCTGTTCTGCTCTGTTCTGCTCTGTTCTTTTCTGCTCTGTTCTGCTCTGTTCTGCTCTGTTCTGCTCTGTTCTTTTCTGCTCTGTTCTTTTCTATTCTTTTCTGCTCTGTTCTGCTCTGTTCTGCTCTGTTCTGCTCTGTTCTTTTCTGCTCTGTTCTTTTCTGCTCTGTTCTGCTCTGTTCTGCTCTGTTATTTTCTGCTCTGTTCTGCTCTGTTCTGCTCTGTTCTGCTCTATTCTTTTCTGCTCTGTTCTGCTCTGTTCTGTTCTGCTATCCTAGTTTTCAGAACTTGTTTAGTTTTTCATATATAGACCACAAATACACTTCATCAGGTATACCACATTTTTTGTAGCGCACGTAATGGTACCCTTAATCTTAATGGCCTTGCCCATGACGGGGTGATTGAACGTTGTGCATTTCTTCGTAAAGTTACACCGTCCCTTAACTTTACAAACAAAAACTATCCCGCACCATTCCCAGAACATTGTGGGAAGGTTGTATGCGAAATAACCATAGGACAACCACGCTCTCACCAAGCTCTAAGAAACATACGGTTCTCTGAACATTATGTGCCAGCTGGGTCTCTTCAGACAGATTTTGGTCCAATGACTCTTGTCAGTTTTCAACTGTTATGAATCAAATACTTAAAATCCCCCTAAACTGAAGCTCCTACAAGACATCTTTAAACTAATCTTTAACATATTTCAAGTGTTTATGGGTCCAAAACGCACCCGCACCCGCACCCACACACATGCACCCGCACGCCCGCACGCACACACGTACACACGCACACACACACACGCACACACACACACACACACACACACACACACACACACACACACACACACACACACACACACACACACACACACACACACACACACACACATACAGTCATGCTACACACACACCGCAACGGCTGCTACCAGACTCTTATTATGATTGCTAAATACTGTACAATTTAAACACTTGCCCCCTAATCCCTCCTTCCCTAAAACACATGTAAATATTGGACTATAAATGGTTCCTTCCTGTATTCTACTGATGCTAACATGTATATTCTATTCTACTGAGACATTTACTTTATGTTCCTATTCTTATCTTTTATTATTGCTTATTGTTGTTGCATTGTCCAGAAGGAATCTGCAAGTAAGCATTTGGTTGGATGGTGTCTACCATGTGTCTCCCGTACATACCACTAATAAAACTTGAAACTTGGAACTAATGATCCAACAATATAAAACAGCAACACATGTTTGTTTGGCATAGGACAAGGATGTGTGTGTGTGTGTGTGTGTGTGTGTGTGTGTGTGTGTGTGTGTGTGTGTGTGTGTGTGTGTGTGTGTGTGTGTGTGTGTGTGTGTGTGTGTGTGAGTGTGTATGTGTGTGTGTGTGTGTGTGTGTGTGTGTGTGTGTAGGATGCAGGCTGACTTGGCAGGGCTCTGTCTGGTGTATAAGGTGACACAGGAAAAGGAAGAACCCCGAACGAAACAAGGAGTGAAAGACTAAAACAAACACCACAGGGGGAAAATACTTCCTCTCAGTTATTTCTGAGGTCTCTAAAAGAAAATGTAAAATCTAGCAGTTCCACACCATGACAAACAGGCTTTCTGACCTTTGAATGCTGACTTACTCCAGGCTGAAGAAAGCTTGAGGAAAGGTCAAAGGTAAAAGGTGATCAGGAAGATGTTGTCCTAAAAAGGTTGTCCTAAAAGTCTAAAATGGCTTTGTTTCCTTTCCTTCATTAAAAAAATAAATAATAATAATTGATAACCGGCCAATCAGATAGTGAGCTGACATCAATATAGTGATAGATGTAATATAAGCTGTCATAACAAGGAAGGGGACCATAACCTACCAGTTATTAAAGGAAAAAAGTGAAACAATTCAACAGCATTGGGTACAGAGTCACAGTGTCCTTTAGTACAGAGTCACAGTGTCCTTTAGTACAGAGTCACAGTGTCCTTTAGTACAGAGTCACAGTGTCCTTTAGTACAGAGTCACAGTGTCCTTTAGTACAGAGTCACAGTGTTCTTTAGTACAGAGTCACAGTGTCCTTTAGTACAGAGTCACAGTGTCCTTTGGTACAGAGTCACAGTGTCCTTTAGTACAGAGTCACCGTGTCCTTTAGTACAGAGTCACAGTGTCCTTTAGTACAGAGTCACAGTGTCCTTTAGTACAGAGTCACAGTGTCCTTTGGTACAGAGTCACAGTGTCCTTTAGTACAGAGTCACAGTGTCATTTAGTAAAGAGTCACAGTGTCCTTTAGTACAGAGTCACAGTGTCCTTTAGTACAGAGTCACAGTGTCCTTTAGTACAGAGTCACAGTGTCCTTTAGTACAGAGTCACAGTGTCCTTTGGTACAGAGTCACAGTGTCCTTTAGTACAGAGTCACAGTGTCCTTTAGTACAGAGTCACAGTGTCCTTTAGTACAGAGTCACAGTGTCCTTTAGTACAGAGTCACAGTGTCCTTTAGTACAGAGTCACAGTGTCCTTTAGTACAGAGTCACAGTGTCCTTTAATACACAGTCACAGTGTCCTGTTTTAGAGAAATGTCATCATCGAATATTGTAAGAGCTTTCTTTGTCTGCTCAAATGCCCCTTGTATTTATCCTACGGTTCTGACTTGGTGTACAAGGAGAATACTGTAAAAACGGCCCATGTTCAGAATTCTGTCGCTGTACATTTCAAAAGTGCTGAATAAATAATTAAATTGACTTTGTTAGTCTTAGCTCGCTCATTAATGTCTTAATCAAAATTACAGATTGCCTCTTATCCAATCATTGTTCCCTTATGCCATTGTTTGTTCATCTCAATTGTTATAAGCATATTGTCTATTATATACAGTGAGGGAAAAAAGTATTTGATCCCCTGCTAATTTTGTATGTTTGCCCACTGACAAAGAAATGATCAGTCTATAATTTTAATGGTAGGTTTATTTGAACAGTGAGAGACAGAATAACAACAAAAAAATCCAGAAAAACGCATGTCAAAAATTTGTATAAATTGATTTGCATTTTTATGAGGGAAATAAGTATTTGACCCCCTCTCAATCAGAAAGATTTCTGGCTCCAAGGTGTCTTTTATACAGGTAACGAGCTGAGATTAGGAGCACACTCTTAAAGGGAGTGCTCCTAAGCTTAGTTTGTTACCTGTATAAAAGACACCTGTCCACAGAAGCAATCAATCAATCAGATTCCAAACTCTCCACCATGGCCAAGGCCAAAGAGCTCTCCAAGGATGTCAGGGACAAGATTGTAGACCTACACAAGGCTGGAATGGGCTACAAGACCATCGCCAAGCAGCTTGGTGAGAAGGTGACAACAGTTGGTGCGATTATTCGCAAATGGAAGAAACACAAAATAACTGTCAATCTCCCTCGGACTGGGGCTCCATGCAAGATCTCACCTCGTGGAGTTGCAATGATCATGAGAACGGTGAGGAATCAGCCCAGAACTACACGGGAGGATCTTGTCAATGATCTCAAGGCAGCTGGGACCATAGTCACCAAGAAAACAATTGGTAACACACTACGCCATGAAGGACTGAAATCCTGCAGCGCCCGCAAGGTCTCCCTGCTCAAGAAAGCACATATACAGGCCCGCCTGAAGTTTGCCAATGAACATCTGAATGATTCAGAGGAGAACTGGGTGAAAGTGTTGTGGTCAGATGAGACGAAAATGGAGCTCTTTGGGATCAACTCAACTCGCCGTGTTTGGAGGAGGAGGAATGCTGCCTATGACCCCAAGAACACCATCCCCACCGTCAAACATGGAGGTGGAAACATTATGCTTTGGGGGTGTTTTTCTGCTAAGGGGACAGGACAACTTCACCGCATCAAAGAGACGATGGACTGGGCCATGTACTGTCAAATCTTGGGTGAGAACCTCCTTCCCTCAGCCAGGGCATTGAAAATGGGTCATGGATGGGTGTTCCAGCATGACAATGACCCAAAACACACGGCCAAGGCAACAAAGGGGTGGCTCAAGAAGAAGCACATTAAGGTCCTGGAGTGGCCTAGCCAGTCTCCAGACCTTAATCCCATAGAAAATATGTGGAGGGAGCTGAATGTTCGAGTTGCCAAACGTCAGCCTCGAAACCTTAATGACTTGGAGAAGATCTGCAAAGAGGAGTCGGACAAAATCCCTCCTGAGATGTGTGCAAACCTGGTGGCCAACTACAAGAAACGTCTGACCTCTGTGATTGCCAACAAGTGTTTTGCCACCAAGTACTAAGTCATGTTTTGCAGAGGGGTCAAATACTTATTTCCCTCATTAAAATGCAAATCAATTTATAACATTTTTGACATGCGTTTTTCTGGATTTTGTTGTTGTTATTCTGTCTCTCACTGTTCAAATAAACCTACCATTAAAATTATAGACTGATCATGTCTTTGTCAGTGGGCAAACATACACAATCAGCAGGGGATCAAATACTTTTTTCCCTCACTGTAGGTCTATCTCATTAGTATCTCATCATTTTAGGCAATGTTGGAATGATTTCATTGTTTTGCTTACTTTGTGTATTACAAATAGCTCATGTGCTTTTCTTCACGAGGAGAGGATACTATATAATGTTGTTGGGTCTGTAACCATGTTCAGTAATAGACCCATGTAAATCCAGTTGATAGTGTGAGGGTTGATTTGTTTGCGCAATGCGCTGTTTGTGCGTTGGTATATTATATAAAAGTGGATCCTCATGATTATATTTTCCTTCCTTTTAGACCACATAGGCCCAATAAAATACTTTAAATGGTAGGATAACCTCTCTCTCTCTCTCTCTCTCCCTCTCTCTCTCTCTCTCTCTCTCTCTCTCTCTCTCTCTCTCTCTCTCTCTCTCTCTCTCTCTCTCTCTCTCTCTCTCTCTCTCTCTCTCTCTCTCTCTCTCTCTCTCTCTCTCTCTCTCTTTCTGTGGTGACTTAAAGAAGAGTAAAGTTAAGGCCACAACATCTTGCTGAATCTATCTGAACTAACATCTATCTGAATTTCTGTCAGTGCTGAATTAAGGCCTACCTCGTCGCAGCTCGTTTGCTTGCACTTGCTTATACTTAGAGCTACGTGTTAATGATATAAGAATATAGATTATGAATTTACTGAACATAAATGTAATAATGTTTGTGTATGGTTCAAAAGTCAAAACTCATTTTGGCGTTTGTTATTATTGAAGGAGAATGTGGTTCTTATCGACTTACACAAATCCAGGAGTCAGTAGAAACCACATTTGTTTAAGCAAGTCAGCCATATCAGTTATGGTTTTAAAAAGTCTGTAAATGAGGCTGAATGAACTGTTTCGCTGTCAGACAAGGCTCTGCTGATAGCCAGGTGTGGCGGTGGTAAGGATTCACTCCATGGTGCTGAAAGGAAAGCTCTGCTATTGGGAAAGCTTTATGTAGGCACTAACAGTGTGTGGGCACCATTTGTCACCGTTATAGTGCTATTACATTACACATAAGAGTCATTGGACAAAGGCGTTTTCTGTACGGGGGAGTTATGTTTAGAGCCTGAACATTAACACATTTCGCTTGGTTTTGGAAGCATAAGGAAATGAATAATACCAAAAAAACGGTTAAATTGATCAGTGTTCCCACATGGCCATGTTATAGCATGTGTTTACGGAAGATAGACAAAAGACAGAGGGACCACCTGTGCTAATTATTTAGCATGCTCCCAACCCCTGGGTGTAATGGAAGAAGACCGCCAGAAACTTGTTGTCACTAAAAAATACTGTCAGCTGCAACTGTGATAAAGCCGGTTAAAACAGTGTACTGTAAGTGTATATATAGCATTAGTGAAAATTATTTTGATGTGACATGAAAGTAAAGGGCTTTATGTTTCTAGAACCATATCGCAATTGAGAATCATTTTACGTTTACATGGAGTATTTGGCTGTTTTTACTGCCAGAGCCAGTATATTTTTATTTTTATATTTTGGGGGACTTTTTTTACCCCTTTTTCTCCCCAATTTTGTGATATCCAATAGGTAGTTACAGTCTTGTCCCATCGCTGCAACTCCCGTACGGAAGGTTGAGAGCCATGCATCCTCCAAAACACGACCCTGACAAGCCGCACTGCTTCTTGACACACTGCTCGCTTAACCTGGAAGCCAGCCGCACCAATGTGTCAGAGGAAACACCATACAACTGGCGACCATGTCTGCATGCATGCGCCCGGCCCGCCACAGGAGTCGTTAGAGCGCGATGGGACAAGGACATCACGGCCGGCCAAACCCTCCCCTAACCCAGACGACGCTGGGCCAATTGTGCGCCGCCTCATGGGTCTCCCAGTTGCGGCTGGCTTCGACACAG
Organism: Coregonus clupeaformis; assembly: GCF_020615455.1. Taxonomy (NCBI): domain Eukaryota; kingdom Metazoa; phylum Chordata; class Actinopteri; order Salmoniformes; family Salmonidae; genus Coregonus; species Coregonus clupeaformis. Next base: position 439,987 of record NW_025533658.1, read on the forward strand.
CCCGGGATCGAACCCGGATCTGTAGTGATGCCTCAAGCACGACGATGCAGTGCCTTAGACTGCTGCGCCACACGGGAGTCCCCTGTCAGAGCCAGTCTACCTTTGAAAATAACAGTAGGCTCTTTAAGAGTGCATCTTGGGCTAGGTACAGTGAGGGAAAAAAGTATTTGATCCCCTGCTGATTTTGTATGTTTGCCCACTGACAAAGAAATGATCAGTCTATAATTTTAATGGTAAGTTTAGTTGAACAGTGAGAGACAGAATAACAACAAAAAAATCCTGAAAAACGCATGTCAAAAATTTTATAAATTGATTTGCATTTTAATGAGGGAAATAAGTATTTGACCCCCTCTCAATCAGAAAGAGTTCTGGCTCCCAGGTGTCTCTTAAAGGGAGTGCTCCTAATCTCAGCTTGTTACCTGTATAAAAGACACTTGTTCACAGAAGCAATCAATCAATCAGATTCCAAACTCTCCACCATGGCCAAGACCAAAGAGAGAGATTATAGACCTACACAAGGCTGGAATGGGCTACAAGACAATCCCCAAGCAGCTTTGAGAAGGTGACAATAGTTGGTGCGATTATTCGCAAATGGAAGAAACACAAAATAACTGTCAATCTCCCTCGGCCTGGGGCTCCATGCAAGATCTCAACTCGTGGAGTTGCAATGATCATGAGAACGGTGAGGAATCAGCCCAGAACTACACGGGAGGATCTTGTCAATGATCTCAAGGCAGCTGGGACCATAGTCACCAAGAAAACAATTGGTAACACACTACGCCATGAAGGACTGAAATCCTGCAGCGCCCGCAAGGCCCCCTGCTCAAGAAAGCACATATACAGGCCTGTCTGAAGTTTGCCAATGAACATCTGAATGATTCAGAGGAGAACTGGGTGAAAGTGTTGTGGTCAGATGAAACCAAAATCGAGCTCTTTGGCATCAACTCAACTCGCCGTGTTTGGAGGAGGAGGAATGCTGCCTATGACCCCAAGAACACCATCCCCACCGTCAAACATGGAGGTGGAAACATTATGCTTTGGGGGTGTTTTTCTGCTAAGGGGACAGAACAACTTCACCACATCAAAGGGACGATGGACGGGGCCATGTACCGTCAAATCTTGGGTGAGAAGCTTCTTCCCTCAGCCAGGCCATTGAAAATGGGTTGTGGATGGGTATTCCAGCATGACAATGACCCAAAACACACGGCCAAGACAACAAAGGAGTGGCTCAAGAAGAAGCACATTAAGGTCCTGGAGTGGCCTAGCCAGTCTCCAGACCTTAATCACATAGAAAATCTGTGGAGGGAGCTGAAGGTTCGAGTTGCCAAACGTCAGGCTCGAAACCTTAATGACTTGGAGAAGATCTGCAAAGAGGAGTGGGACAAAATCCCTCCTGAGATGTGTGCAAACCTGGTGGCCAACTACAAGAAACGTCTGACCTCTGTGATTACCAACAAGGGTTTTGCCACCAAGTACTAAGTCAAGTTTTGCAGAGGGGTCAAATACTTATTTCCCTCATTAAAATGCAAATCAATTTATAACATTTTTGACATGCGTTTTTCTGGATTTTTTTGTTGTTATTCTGTCTCTCACTGTTCAAATAAACCTACCATTAAAATTATAGACTGATCATGTCTTTGTCAGTGGGCAAACGTACAAAATCAGCAGGGGATCACATTTTCCCTCACTGTAACGTATAAATGCCTCATGCGCTTAGTTCAACTGTCGTACCTCAACCGAACCCAAAATATAAACTTGTTTGTAAACAAATTAAATGTAAACAACCACTGTATAGCCTAAAAACAAGGTTAAAACTATAATGTTGATGTTATGGATGGTCAGTCCTTGCATCCATAGTGTAGTCTATGGATTTGAGAGTGGTTGCATTTGTCCAGCCCCATCCCTCAGCTTTTTAGTGAAACTGTGGCGGGGAGTAAATTAAATTAAGGATTGCCGCTTTAAACACCTTTAATAGAGTAATAGTGTTATTATATGGTGCAATCCTCTAGTGAGTGAATTACTTTTGTGGCATTAATATCTAGCAAAACTTATTATGTTGAAAACAAACAGAATGATAATGAAAGCAAAAGTATTGATGGCAAAACAAAATATTTCAAGGAAATAATTTCAAAATGCGAGAACAAATTTATTGTAAATGGAGGCCAAAAATATGTTTTAAGTGCCTCTGAAGCTAAACAGGGTCGGTCCTGGTCGGTCCCTGAATGGGAGACCAGATGTAGCTGGAAGTGGTGAAAAATGAACATGTGAAAAATCATGGGGGGGGGGGGGAATCACGAGGGAAAAACACGTGAAAAATTTGAAACTTCACACATTTTATCCGAAAACCACGTCTGACTCATGTGAATAAAATGATAATAATAATCACGTGATTTGTTCAAAAGTGAATGAAAACCCCATGTTTTGTTCACATCATTTTTTTCATGTGTTTTTTTGTAAGGGTTCATTGTGTGATATAACGTGATATCAATAAACAAAGAACATCAGAGGAGACATACAGCTGTAGGATCTAATTTGATCACCCTGTTACAGGAGAAATGTTTAATCTTGTAGTGCATTTTATGTTTAAAAAGGCTTCTGCAGTTTGTAATTTCCACTTAGACATTTCAGACTTTATTTTCCCTTACAAAAAATGTATCAAACCCTACAAAAATCTCCATGAATTATAATCCACATAACAATTCACATTTCCTGTTGCTGCAGTATTATTTTCCTGTTGTAGCAAACTGGCTAAAAATTAAGACCCTACATCTGTACGAGATGGATTATAGAGTAGCCTAGTGATGGATCTAACGTGTCATATTATCTCATACTGTCTCTGTTGAATAGGATCTAACGTGTCATATTATCTCATACTGTCTCTGTTGAATTGGATCTAACGTGTCATATTATCTCATACTGTCTCTGTTGAATAGGATCTAACGTGTCAAATTATCTCATACTGTCTCTGTTGAATAGGATCTAACGTGTCAAATTATCTCGTACTGTCTCTGTTGAATTGGATCTAACATGTCATATTATCTCATACTGTCTCTGTTGAATTGGATCTAACATGTCATATTATCTCATACTGCCTCTGTTGAATAGGATCTAACGTGTCATATTATCTCATACTGTCTCTGTTGAATTGGATCTAACGTGTCATATTATCTCATACTGCCTCTGTTGAATAGGATCTAACGTGTCATATTATCTCATACTGCCTCTGTTGAATAGGATCTAACATCTAAACTCCAAACAAACATCTACACATGCTGTACTGAGGTTGATTCACCAGCCTTTCTAGCAGAAAGTACTTGCTGTTTCCTTTCATAGTATTTGCATTTATTCAGTCGGAAGACCGAGACTGCTATGTATGCCAAAGTAAACTTTATTTTATAGTGACACAGCCTCCTGTAGATGCCCTACAACCACAGCCTGAGTGTCAGTATGTTGGTACTATCATGCCAAATACTTGTCACCCGTTGTCATGCCAAACATGTTTAGCTTGACAATGACAGCAATGGAGTTGGCAAGAGCACAAACCGATCTGGGACCAGGCTACAACCAAGCCTTTCTAACTAAATCTGCTCTTCAACATTCTCTGTACTGTATATTCATTAGAATTTAACAAGTAACAGAGAATATGTGATTGGGCTATAATTTGGCTAGTCCTGATGTGTGGAGTTGGACCTCCTTCAGTTAGTCCTGTGTCCTGGCGCCTCTTCGATCCAGACCTACATAACCTTCCCTCTCCATCCCTCTGAAGACTCCAACAGGCTTGTGTGTACAGGGACGTGTCAACAAATCTACTGCTTCCTTTTACAAACTCATTAAACAACACTCAACACGTACCAGACTGCCTCGCATACAAAATTCAGGATCAAGCACAGACAGCCACACACTCTCAAACTAACACCTAACTGTCCATCAGTTCACAGCCAGCACCTTCTCTGCAGTTCAATTTAAACACCTATAAATAGAAATTTACAGACTTCTCTCCACGCCAGAATAAATATAAACACATTTACACAACAACAACACGCTCTGAGAGATCAGTCAGCATCCTGAAATCTCAGAAACCTCAGCTGACCTCGGGACGGTCTGAGTCAGGTGTCTTAAGCCAGCGGTGTCAAAGCCATATCTTTAATAGACGACATCAAGGTGGCCACACATCGGTGAAGGTTCTCAATGAAGAGCTAGAAAACATTTCTAACATGGTCATTTAGGTTAAACACACATACAGTAGATATATGGGTAAACAGCCGAGTCACTTGGTCTGCTATGAAGCTGAGGGATGGGGCTCAGTTCAGTTCAATTCAGTTCATTTATTTAGCCTTTTACAGGTGTTTGTCTCGCATTCAAGAGTACTGTGCTTTGACCACATTAAACCCCAGCTCCAGTATGATTAAAATATTTGGCACATATACAGATCAGGCCCCTGTCAAAACAGCAGATCAGGCCCCTGTCAGAACAGCAGATCAGGCCCCTGTCAGAACAGCAGATCAGGCCCCTGTCAAAACAGCACATTACAGGTTACAGAGATGCTGTAGTTAACTGACCACTGACATTATCACTGCTCTCTATCCTCTCATTCTCCCTGCAGTGTGACCTGTGTGTCTGGTCACAGCTGGTATTAAACTAGTTTAATCATATGTGACCTGGGTGTCTGGTAATAAACTAGTTTAATCATATTTTACATTTTAGTCATTTAGCAGACGCTCTTATCCAGAGCAACTTACAGTTAGTGAGTGCATACATTATTATTGTATTTTTCATACTGGCCCCCCGTGGGAATCGAACCCACAACCCTGGTGTTGCAAACACCATGCTCTACCAACTGAGCTACATCCAATCAGATGTGTTATGTGTGTCTGGTCACGGCTGGTATTAAACTAGTTTAATCATATGTGACCTGTGTGGCTGGTCACGGCTGATCTTAAACTAGTGTAATCATATGTGACCTGTGTATCTGGTCACGGTTGATAATGAACTAGTGTAATCATATATGACCTATGTGGCTGGTCACGGTTGATAATGAACTAGTTTAATCATATATGACCTGTGTGGCTGGTCACGGCTGATATTAAACTAGTGTAATCATATGTGACCTGTGTGGCTGGTCACGGCTGATATTAAACTAGTTTAATCATATGTGACCTGTGTGGCTGGTCACGGCTGATATTAAACTAGTTTAATCATATGTGACCTGTGTGGCTGGTCACGGCTGATATTAAACTAGTTTAATCATATGTGACCTGTGTGGCTGGTCACGGCTGATAATGAACTAGTTTAATCATATGTGACCTGTGTGTCTGGTCACGGCTGATATTAAACTAGTTTAATCATAACTAAGGGGTTTAACATTCCTGCCTCTCCCTCTCTCCATCTTCCACTATTCCTCTCCTCCCTCACTCTCCTATGTTCAGAAATGCCCCTTCTCTTTCTCCTTCTCCTTCTCCTTCTCCTTCTCCTTCTCCTTCTCCTTCTCCTTCTCCTTCTTCTCCTTCTCCTTCTCCTCCTTCTCCTTCTCCCTCTCCTCCTTATCACTCTCCCTCTCCCTCTCCTTCTCCCTCTCCTTCTCCTTCTCCTTCTCCTTCTCCTTCTCCTTCTCCTTCTCCTTCTCCTTCTCCTTCTCCTTCTCCTTCTCCTCCTCCTTCTCCTTATCCCTCTCCTCCTCCTTCTCCCTCTCCCTCTCCCTCTCCTTCTCCTTATCCCTCTCCTTCTCCATCTCCCTCTCTTTCTCCTTCTCCTTCTCCCTCTCCTTCTCCCTCTTCAACCATGCCTGTGTGTGTGTCAAATAAAATAAAATAAAACTTTATTTGTCACATGCGCCGAATACAACAGGTGTAGACCTTACCGTGAAATGCTTACTTACAAGCCCTTAACCAACAATACAGTTCAAGAAAGAGTTAGTTTAGTTGACCAAATAAACTAAAGTTAAAAATAATAAAAAGTAACACAATAAAATAACAATAGCGAGGCTATATACAGGGGGTACCGGTACCGAGTCAATGTGCGGGGGTACAGGTTAGTCGAGGTAATATGTACATGTAGGTAGGGGTAAAGTGACTATACATAGATAATAAACAGCGAGTAGCAGCAGTGTAAAAACAAATGAGGGGGGTTAATGTAAATAGACCGGGTGGCCATTTAATGAATTGTTCAGCAGTCTTATGGCTTGGGGGTAGAAGCTGTTAAGGATCCTTTTGGACCTAGACTTGGCGCTCCGGTACCGCTTGCCGTGCGGTAGCAGAGAGAACAGTCTATGACTAGGGTGACTGGAGTCTTTGATCATTGTTTGGGCCTTCCTCTGTGTGTGCCATGGTAGCTTTGGAGATCCTGTGCCCTGAGGGAGGGCAACATGGTGACTGTTGGATAGAAAGACTCAGTGGTTCCCAAGGCTACTGGGAGTACTACAGTCCTGTCTAGGACCTGAAGACTTGCTATTGCCTATTTCTGGAAGCACATACCAATGGAGATGTTAACCCATAACGGTGTATGTTTTGATACATTTAAATATGCCTGCCTTACTTGAGCATGTTGTGCCTACCACGTCATTGAAAGGGAAGTTCGGTTGACTTTCACTATTATGTCTTACAATAGGCCGTCAATAATCTACGTTGTGTTTTTACAGTTACAGTATATATGATGTACTGTATATGTCTTAGTGTGTGTGTGTTACAATCCTCTGTGTATGTGTGTAGTGGTGTATTTCAGGAGCTAAAGAGTTTGCAGAGGGATCACCTTGATTGCAGGCCCAGCTAGCTGTCTCCAGCATTACTCCCCGTATTCATCTATCTTCACCTGATAACACACACACACACACACGCGCAAGCACCAACATACACACACACAAACACACACACATACAAGCTAGAACGGCAACCACACACACACACACACCAACTGTAGTGCTAGGCGTAACCCTCACATAACTATGCTGGCCAAAGGTGACTGAATGTCTGTAAAGACATTCTTCATTGCCCCTCGATCAATGCACATATGCTATGTTAGTTACAAGCAGACCTGGGTTCAAATACTGTTTGAAATCTTTCAAATACTGTGAGCGTTTGCACTAGCCTGCCTGGAGTGCCATTTGAGGGGTGTTTGCCTTTTTATAGCTTTTCTATTGGTCCATTAAGTGAGGCAAGTTCAATCAAGCACAGATAATGTATTTGATCTGATATCAAATAGTATTTGAACCCAGTTGTGGTTACAGGGAACTTGGATGTATTTGTGTAATGGCAACTATACTACAGTGAGTATCAACTATACTACAGTGAGTATCAACTATACTACAGTGAGTACATCTTGGCTATCGAATAAGTTATTGAGTGATTCAATGTCAAAAGGGGGACTTAATGTAAAGTTGGCCATTCAAATGATATAGAACAGGGATTGTAGTGGTAGACCTGAGGGTGAGAGAGAAGACTTTGAAATTAATATACCAGTGAGCTGGATCGACCATTCATCAGTCACACACACACATTCATCCGTCATATGCCCGTTTTTCCTCACCTCATAATCAGCTGCAGTCATTAATCACCTTTGACTCCCCTGAAGGCCGTCAGTGACTCAGAGGTGGTAGTGTATCAAATATACACGCACGCACGCACGCATGCACACACACACACACACACACACACACACACACACACACACACCTCTCAGTGGGCCCCTGGTTTCAGTGAGAGGTAAGTGTCAAGTTAAGAAAACGTCTACCTTTCCCTCTTAAGCAAACACACCTACAATACCTCCAACACACACACACACCTCCATCTCTCACACTCATTAACCCTTTCACCTGAGGGTCATACAGCTGTAAATCACTCAACAAGGTATGAACACACACGGACAGACACACACACACACACACACACATACGCAAACAACTGTGGCTTTGTGTGAGGAATCTCTGTGATACAGTCCCCTTCGGGGGCCAGGGGAGAGACTGAGGGAGATCACAGGCAGGGTTTGGTGACAGAAACATAACAAAGTACCCATTTCTCTTTGTGAGGTTGTGTGTGTGAGAGAGAGAGAGAGAGACAGAGAGAGAGAGAGAGAGAGAGACAGAGAGAGAGAGAGAGAGAGACAGAGAGAGAGAGAGAGAGAGAGAGAGAGCGAGAGAGAGAGAGAGAGAGAAACATATGTTTCCCATTCCAATAAAGCCCTTTGAATTTAATTTCATTGAGAGGGGGGTGTGTGGAGAGGAACAGACAAAAGTTTAAATATGAGTTATAGGTATTCAAATGCATTTCATGATTATATGTCAAATATTTTCCTTCTGTTCTTCGTCGAGTGGGACTCAAACTCATAACCTTCTGCACAACAACCCATGAATTACAAGGCCACCACGTAAGCTGATGGATCAAGACACAAGTCTGTCATTTTATGAATTCATGAATCCAGCCGACATGCTACGGGCGACATTTACATCCACACACACACACACACACACACACACACCTTTATCCTGTACCATGGCACAGCTTTTTGGCTCACCTTTCCCTCAGCCCTACATCAGCCTGTTCTTATCACAGTATACAGCCATTCACCAGCTAATGCAGTCTGCCATTAGAAATACTGTTATGTAACAACTTAGATTAGTCCATGGAAGAATGTTAGAGTTAAATACTTAAATACCACACCATGAATAGCCACTACAACATGAATCGGATGTTGGTCTTGGCAAATTTTTTACATGCAATGTTATGGAAAGTGCTGAGAACCCATTGATCCATCTGTATTAGGGTCATCTTATGGGAAGTGCTGAGAACCCATTAATACATCTGTATTAGGGTCATGTTATGGGAAGTGCTGAGAACCCATTAATACATCTGTATTAGGGTCATGTTCAATAGGCATGAAACAGACTCAAACTTTGAATAACTGAGAACGTACCTGAACATGTCCAATAACCCAACTATATACAAACATATTGCTGTTCATAGTCATAGCTAATTTTTTATAACGTTTTTCAACGGAAAACTAAAGAAATTGTTCATGTTCATGAACAAAGTGTTCATATTGGGTTCAGGCAGTACCTTCCAGTTTTCTCCCTACTGAACTCAACCCTGCAGGGTGAGAGGAAACTCTCATTCCTTCTGTTCAGTCCCATGCTCAGTCAGTCAGTCAATCAGTCAGTCCATGGAATGATGATGTCACAGGGAGACACTTAGCGGCTACGCAACGTTACGCTCGGCTAATCAGGGGTCAGAGGTCGGCGCTGTCTGTGTGTTCTTAACGTCTTTACTTCCTGGAAACACTCAGAGCACTTTTTCCACCAACGCTTCTACTGCATTCCCCCAGGTCTGTAGGGGCTGGAGCTGTGACCTCTCTCTCTCTCTCTCTCTCTCTCTCTCTCTCTCTCTCTCTCTCTCTCTCTCTCTCTCTCTCTCTCTCTCTCTGTCTCTGTCTGTCTCTACCTAGCTCCTACCTCTCTCCTCTCTCTCCTACTCTCTGTCTCTCTGTCTGATGTGTCTCTCTCTCTCTCCCTCTCTCTCTTTCTCTCTCTTTCTTTCTCTCTCTGCCCCCCCCCCTCTCTTGCTCTTGTTTCACCTTCACTCTCACACAAAAGTTTTAGAACACCTACTCATTCAAGGGTTTTTCAAACCATCTCAATTGGGTTTAGGTCGGGGGATTGTGGAGGTCAGGTCATCTGATGCAGCACTCCATCACTCTCCTTCTTGGTAAAATAGCCCTTACACAGCCTGGAGGTGTGTTGGGTCATTGTCCTGTTGAAAAACAAATGATAGTCTCACTAAGCCCAAACCAGATGGGATGGCGTATCGCTGCAGAACGCTGTGTTAGCCACGTGAATTCTAAATAAATCACAGAAAATGTCACCAGCAAAGCACCCCCACACCATAACACCTACTCCTCCATGCTTTACGGTGGGAAATACACATGCAGAGATAATCCGTTCACCCACACCACGTCTCACAAAGACACGGCGGTTGGAACCAAAAATCTTAAATCTGGACTCCAGACCAAAGGACAAATTTCCACCAGTCTAATGTCCATTGCTCGTGTTTCTTGGCCCAAGCAAGTCTCTTCTTCTTATTGGTGTCCTTTAGTAGTGGTTTATTTGAAGCAATTCGACCATGAAGGCCTGATTCACACAGTCTCCTCTGAACAGTTGATGTTGAGATGTGTCTGTGACTTGAACTCTGTGAGGCACTTATTTTGGCTGCAATTTCTGAGGCTGGTAACTCTGATGAACTTATCCTCTGCAGCAGAGGTAACTCTGGGTCTTCCATTCCTGTGGCGGTCCTCATGAGAGCCAGTTTCATCATAGCGCTTGATGGTTTTTGCGCCTGCACTTGAAAAAACGTTCAAAGTTCTTGAAATGTTCCATATTGACTGACCTTCATGTCTTAAAGTAATGATGGACTGTCGTTTCTCTTTGCTTATTTGAGCTGTTCTTGACATAATATGGACTTGGTTTTTACCAAATAGGGCTACCTTCTGTATACCCCCCCTACCTTGTCACAACACAACTGATTGGCTCAAACGCATTAAGAAGAAAATATATTCTACAAATTAACTGTCTCCTGAGTGGCGCAGTGGTCTAAGGCACTGCATCGCAGTGTTAACTGTGCCACTAGAGATCCTGGTTCAAATCCAGGCTCTGTCGCAGCCGGCCGCGACCGGGAGACTCATGGGCGGCGCACAATTGGCCCAGCGTCGTCCAGGGTAGGGGAGGGAATGGCCGGCAGGGATGTAGCTCAGTTGATAGAGCATGGCGTTTGCAATGCCAGGGTTGTGGGTTTGATTCCCACGGGGGGCCAGTATAAAAAAAAGATGTATTCACTAACTGTAAGTCGCTCTGGATAAGAGCGTCTGCTAAATGACTAAAATGTAAATGTAAGAAGGCACACCTGTTAATTCAAATATATTCCAGGTGACTACCTCATGAAGCTGGTTGAGAGAATGCCAAGAGTGTGCAAAGCTGTCATCAAGGCAAAGGGTGGCTGGCTATTTGAAGAATCTCAAATATAAAATATGTTTTGATTTGTTTAACACTTTTTTGGTTACTACATGATTCCATATGTGTTATTTCATAGTTTTGATGTCTTCACTATTATTCTACAATGTAGAAAATAGTAAAAATTAAGAAAAACCCTTGAATGAGTAGGTGTACTCCTGAGTGGCGCAGTGGTCTAAGGCACTGCATCGCAGTGCTAACTGTGCCACTAGAGATCCTGGTTCGAATCCAGGCTCTGTCGCAGCCGGCCGCGACCAGGAGACTCATGGGCGGCGCACAATTGGCCCAGCGTCGTCCAGGGTAGGGGAGGGAATGGCCGGCAGGGATGTAGCTCAGTTGATAGAGCATGGCGTTTGCAACGCCAGGGTTGTGGGTTCGATTCCCACGGGGGGCCAGTATAAAAAAAAAAAAATGTATTCACTAACTGTAAGTCGCTCTGGATAAGAGCGTCTACTAAGATGTAAGATATAAGATGTGTTCTAAAACGTTTAACCTGTAGTGTATGTGCTAATCTTTCCAGTGGAATCCCATCATGTGAAAAGCACCTTTTAATTTACAACCAAGGAAATGCCTCTCTAATCTGTCACCATTACGTTAGCATGTAACGGCTTGTAGCTGCACGTATCATGCTCTCAGCATGGAGGGAGAAAGAGAGAGACGGAAGAAGTGATAGAGAGGTGAGAGAGAGAGAGAGAGAGAGAGAGAGAGAGAGACAGAGAGAGAGTAAACAGAGAGAGAGAGAGAGAGAGGGAGAGAGAGACAGAGAGAGAGAGAGAGTTTAGGCATCATAAATCATGTAATCCGGTGTGATTCTTTCCATGTCTTTCTCTCAGAGGACTCTAACCCAACTCCCAACTCTGTCTGGAACCATCAGCCTCCTAATTTCCCCTGAGCAGATCTAAGAATTAGCCGGCTTAGAAGGCAACACTTTCACACGCTCTCTATTCACTAAAATGCCAAAGTCCTGCTGGCCTGTTAATTTCACTCTCTGACACACACACATAAGCTGACAGACACAGACAAATAAAGTGTAAGAAGATTAGCTGCTGCATGTGCAGTAGCTAATGGGGATCCTAATAAACTAAACTAAACACAAATGTGAAAACACACCATTTGACAGACATGCAATGTTAGATTAATGAGAGGCTAGTTGAGGATCATATCACCTCCACCTTACCCGACACCCCAGACCTACTACCATTTGCCTACAGATGCAAATCGCCATCGCACTGCACACTGACCTATCCCATCTGGACAAGAGGAATACCTATGTGAGAATGCTGTTCATTGACTACAGCTTAGTTTTCAATACCATAGTGCCCTCCAAGCTCAGCACTAAGCTCAGGGCCTGGGTCTGAACCCTGCCCTGTGCAACTGGTCCTAGACTTCCTGAGGGGTCGACCCCAGGTGGTGAAGGTGGTCAACAGCACCTCCGCTACGCTGATCCTCAACACGGGGGCCCCACAAGGGTGTATGCTCAGCCCCCTCCTGTACTCCCCGTTCACCCATGACTACGTGGCCATGCACGCCTCCAACTCAGTCATCGAGTTTGCAGATGATACAACAGTGGTAGGCCTGATTACCAACAACGACGAGACAGCCTATAGGGAGGAGGTGAGGGCCCTGGAGGAGTGGTGCCAGGAAATTAACCTCTCCCGCAACATAACGAAGGAGCTGATCGTGGACTTCAGGAGACAGCAGAGGGAGCACGCCCCCGTCCACATCAACGGGGAGAGGGTGAAAAGCTTCAAGTTCCTCGGCGTGCACATCACTGACAACCTGAAATGGTCCATCCACACAGACAATGTGGTAAAAGAAGGCACCACAGCGCCTCTTCAACCTCAGGAGGCTGAATAAATTTGTCTTGGCCCCTAAGACCCTCACAAACTACTACAGATGCACCATTGAGAGCATCCTGTCGGGCTGTATCACCGGCTGGTACTGCAACTGCAACGTCTAGAACCGCAGGGCACTCCAGAGGGTGGTGCGGTCAGCCCAACGCATCACCGGGGGCAAACTACCCGCCCTCTAGGACGTTTAAAGCACCCGACGTCACAGGAAGGCCAAAAATATCATCCAGGACCTCAGCCACCCAAGCCACGGCCTGTTCACCCTGCTACCATCCAGAAGGCGAGGTCAGTACAGATGCATCAAATCTGGGACTGAGAGACTGAGAAACAGCTTCAATCTCCAGACCATCACACTGTTAAATAGTCCCCACTAGCCGGCCTCCGCCCAGTACCCTGCCCTGAACTTTACTCACTGTTACTAGTTGGCTACCACCCGGTACTCAACCCTGCCCCTTGGAGACTGCTTTACATAGTCATTGAACACTGGTCACTTCAATAATGTTTGCATACTGTTTAACCCACTTCATATTGTGATGTCACGAGAGGCTGTGTCCTGGAGGGACGTTACATCCCCCTGAGGTGGCTGCAAACCCAGACAGCTATGGCTCCATCTGCTGGTATGGTCGGGAACTCCACCCCTCTATGGCCAATCTTCCCACGCAGCTGAAACAAATGAGGAGCTGATGAGCTGAAGGTTTGGGAAGGGAAGAGACACACTGAGGGAGTGTGTGGGGGGTGAAGAGACACAGTCTCCAAGCTGGGCTCTCTGGAGGACAAGAGTGCTGCACGTCCACTTCCATGAGGAATATAAGGATTTGGAGATACTTACCTTTGGGAAATACTCACCTTTGGATATATGCACCTGTGGAAATACGTGAGAGACATTTGGAAGGACTTTTTGCTGGGTTGGCCACTAGCTGCAACGTGGACTACAGTAAGGCTGGGGAAAAGTTATCTGAGCGAGTGAGAATTATGATTTTGGATGTGGAAGAGACATCCCTGAACTGTTAACCCTTAAAGAGCCACAAGAGAACAGAATTTTGTTATATTTTCGTTAATTTCCCAAGACCTATAATAAAATCCTTGTTTTGTTTGAACCTTGTCTCCTTGCACTACTTGAGCAATCCCGCTGAAAGCTGTGTAGCCTCTCGTGACGTCACAGATGGTGGAGAATACGGGCACGCTCAAGCGTTAATAGTGCATGTCAGAGGAGGATACCGAAGGTTTGATCACCCAGTTTTCCAAGTTGGCCGTAGGCTCCCCGCCGACTGAAATGGAGGACATATTGAAAGCCCTTGTTGCTGGCCAGCAAGCCCAGATGCAAGCAAACGTGGCTCTCTTGGAGGAGCAAAAGAAAGCCAACCTTCTGAAGGCAGAGGAATTGCAGTTGCAGAGACAGAGGGTTGTCCAAAATACCCGCCCAATAAAGGCAAGTGACTTTATATCTAAGATGGGAGCTACCGATGACATTGAGGCATACCTGCATGCATTTGAGGCCACGGCCACTAGGGAAGCCTGGCCCAAGCAACAGTGGGTTGGTCTGTTAGCCCCCCTTCCTAACCGGGGAATCGCTGAATGCTGTCCGGGACCTGGGCCCTGACCAGGTTACTGACTATGATGCCCTGAAGTCTGAGATCCTCAGCAGATATGGACTCACAAAGTTTGGTATGGCCCAGCGCTTTCACAGCTGGACCTTCCAACCAGACCAACCTCCTCGGGCGCAGATGCATGAACTTGTCCGAATCGCAAGGAAATGGCTGGATCTGCAGAGGAATACAGCAGCGGCGGTGGTGGAGGCCGTTGTGGTGGATCGTTACCTACGCGCCCTGCCTTATGAGGCAAAACGGTTCATCAGTCAACAGGCCTTGACCACGGCTGATCTGACCGTGGAAGCTGTGGAAAAGTACCAGGCCACAGCGGAGATGCTGAATGCTTCCCCGAAAAGACCCCAGGAGTGCGGCCCCACCACAAATGGGAAGAACCCGTCCAAAGGACCCCAAGGTCTCGAACCCAGCCACGTCAGGACTTATCCCGGCTCCAGGGGGAGCCAGAAACCAGGCGGGTCCAAGAAGAGTACACCAGGAGGGGGAAACTCGACAGTGTTACCGGTGTGGGGAGATGGGACATATCTCCTGGCAGTGTGGGAAACCAGCCGATGAACCTATGCCCACTGCGGAGTCCTCCAGCTCAGCACTCACACACCGTTTTGCCTCGCTCTGGGGAGTCGTAGATGGCGGCCCAGATCGACCCCCCACCTGCCCGGTAACTGTGAATCACCATGATGTGGAGGCCTTACTGGATTCTGGTAGCCGGGCCACCCTGGTGCGTAAGGATTTGGTGGGCCCAACGTGTCTGACCCCCGGGGAAAGTCCTCCCAGTTTCCTGTGTCCATGGGGACACCAGAGAATACCCCATTACTGAACTTACAATGACCAGCACACGGGGAACCATACACACGACGGCGGGGGTGGTTGATTCCCTCCCCGTCCCTGTCCTAATTGGACGAGACTGCCCAGCCTTTTACCCACTCTGGAGAGAGTCTCAGGAGAGGATAACCCGAGTACCTCGGAAACGGAGAGGCAAGACTCATCCTGGGAAGGCTCCGGTGCAATCCTCCGAATTACTCACTCCCGCCCGGGCTCTGATAGGGATGGCAGGTGCCCAGACCGACACAGAGACGGAGCTACAGAATCTGGACAAGGAACTGTCTGGTCTGAAGGCGACCGCTGAGAGGTATCGTTTGTTAAAGCAACAGTTAGACATGAAGACAGAAGAGTTAGATATCCTCCAGGCTAAACTCCAACAGAGCTCCTTCCATAAGCAACAGGAGGAGCTGGAGAGGCTGCGCAGGACCATCGAGGAGTGTGAGGAGACCCTGCGCAGTAGTAAGGAGGTCCAGAAGAAGGCAGAGGAGAAGTACAAGGTGTTGGAGAACAAGATGAAGAATGCGGAGGCAAAGAGAGAGAAGGAACTGAAAGCTGCTCAACAGAAGCTAAACTCTGCTAAAACCAAGGCTGATGCGTTCAGTAAGAAACTCAAGGAGAGACAACAGGAGGCTGAGTCCCTGGTCCTAGAGGTGGAGGAGTTGAAGAGAGAGCAGGCTGGCAAGCACCACGGCAATGCGGACGCCCTCTCCCGGCGTGATGCCTTCTTCGCTGCCTTTACCCGACGAGGACGTCGGTCCCGAGGAGGGGGATGTGTGATGTCACGAGAGGCTGTGTCCTGGAGGGACGTTACATCCCCCTGAGGTGGCTGCAAACCCAGACAGCTATGGCTCCATCTGCTGGTATGGTCGGGAACTCCACCCCTCTATGGCCAATCTTCCCACGCAGCTGAAACAAATGAGGAGCTGATGAGCTGAAGGTTTGGGAAGGGAAGAGACACACTGGGGGGGAGTGTGTGGGGGGTGAAGAGACACAGTCTCCAAGCTGGGCTCTCTGGAGGACAAGAGTGCTGCACGTCCACTTCCATGAGGAATATAAGGATTTGGAGATACTTACCTTTGGGAAATACTCACCTTTGGATATATGCACCTGTGGAAATACGTGAGAGACATTTGGAAGGACTTTTTGCTGGGTTGGCCACTAGCTGCAACGTGGACTACAGTAAGGCTGGGGAAAAGTTATCTGAGCGAGTGAGAATTATGATTTTGGATGTGGAAGAGACATCCCTGAACTGTTAACCCTTAAAGAGCCACAAGAGAACAGAATTTTGTTATATTTTCGTTAATTTCCCAAGACCTATAATAAAATCCTTGTTTTGTTTGAACCTTGTCTCCTTGCACTACTTGAGCAATCCCGCTGAAAGCTGTGTAGCCTCTCGTGACGTCACAATATGTATATACTGTATTCTAGTCAAGGCTCATCCTATATAACTACTGCTGTACACACTTGTTCTATTCATATACTGCCCATAATGTCTATACACACCATCACATACATATGCAGTGTATTTATATTACGGACTCGTTGTAATATTTCTATATTTCTTAATTCCTTTCTTTATAATTTAGGGATTTGTTTGTATTGTTTTGTATTGTTTTGTATTGTTAAGTATTACTGCACTGTTGGAGCTGGGAACATAAGCAGTTCACTACACCCGCGATAACAGCTGCAAAATATATGTACGCAACCAATAACATTTGATTTTGCTTTGATTGGGTGTGTCACAAACACATTCTTTAGATTCCCTGTGGGGCAAACCAATTTAGTAAGGGTTTGTGTTCTGTCCAGTTTATACAAATACGACATGTTTCAGATACACTCAAATGAGACAGTGTTATATCTCAGACCACACAACCACACAGAGCAGCTCGTTTGAAGTTGCGCTGTACTCAACACCATCCTCCAGCTATTAATGCTATTTATATCTGAAACGTGTAAAACATTGTTATCTTCTGCAACGAGCATCAATCACACACTACACTTGACACAGACCAGATCACCCTTACTAAATGGGTTTTCCCCCATGAAAGAATCTATGGAATGTGTATGGTGTGTGTTGATTGAGGTAGAGCAGTGGTGGAGGTGTAAATCCCTCCACCACATAGAGAGACGAGAGAGAGAGAGAGAGAGAGAGAGAGAGAGAGAGAGAGAGAGAGAGAGAGAGAGAAACAGGCCTATAGATGGAGTGCAAACATTACAGAAATCTACCAAAAAGCAATTAGTAGCCAAAAAATACAATCCCTCATTGACAACTTTTTAACCTTAACATTATCCTACAATGTTGGTGTAAATGTGTCAGTTTGGAACATAAACTTTATTTTTAACAAAAATATAAGCCTTCATTATGGGGAAACACTGAAGCAATACAAACACACCCTAAGAACAAAAAAGGAACAGCACATTACAAATCAGCTGGATGGAATTGAGAAATCCATAGAATCAAACCACTTCTGGGAGAATTAGAATAAATCAAACAAACCACATCATTACTAATTGGCTATCCAAAATGGTGATATGTGGAGAAATCACTTTGCAAACCTCTACAGCAATGTAACAAAGAGCCCAGAACAAAAATATTGTCAGGAGTGCTGTATGTGGAAGGTGCGGGAATCAGGCGCAGGACACAGAAGCTACGTTCAACAGTCTTTAGTGAATCAATACGAGCAAAAGTGCCCGGAGACGAGCGATACGCACACAGGCGTAAATGAACAGGAAAAATACTAACGCGCACAACAAGTGCGAAAACCTCTCCTAAAAACCAAGGAGGGAAAACCAATACAGACACGAAGACAGGAAGCTCAATAACACACAACACAAGACTAACAAAACGAGAACTTATAGGACACATAATCAACGCTAACTAACCACAGGTGTACAACAATCAGACAAAAGCAAACGAACATAGAAACATACAACGGTGGTAGCTAGTATTCCGGAGACGACGACCGCCGAAACCTGCCCGAGCAAGGAGGAGGAGCAGCCTCGGCAGATTCCGTGACAAATATATACTAGACAAATCCTTGAAACAGTGGTCAAAGACTATCAGAATCCTGTGGATACCGGATACCGATATTACAGAACAATAATTACTGACAAACTATGCACTCTACAACCCAAAAAGGCCTGTGGTGCTGATGGTATTAGAAATTAAATGATAAAATATACAGACCACAAATTCTAATTGGCTATACTCAAACTCTTCAACATTATCCTCACTGCAGGTATATTCCCCGATATTTGGAACCAAGGATTGATCAAACCAATCTATTAAAATGTAGACAAATTTGACCCAAATAATTACAGAGGAATTTGCATTAACAGCAACTTGAGGAAAATTCTGTGCAGTATCATAAATAGCAGACTACTTCATGTCCTTGATGAACACAACGTCCTAAGGAGGGGTTACAGCAGCACCTAGATCATCTGCACAGGTTCCCTCAGACCTGGGCTCTAACAGTTAACCAAAAAACTAACAAATAGAATGATATTCCAAAAGAGGTCCAGAAATAAGGATCACAGATATAAATTCTGTTTGGACAAAGTTCTATTAGAACACACCAAAAACTACATGTATCTAGGAATAAATATCAGCAACACAGGTAGTTTCTCATGGCTGTGAACGAGCTGACACAAAGCAAGAAGAGCATTATATGCCTTTAAAAAGAACCAGCTGGTTCTGAGGCTCAGTTCACTAACCCAAACCAACCCCATAGAGCCTCAGGACAGCACTCACTAGTGATATTTGGGAGATTATTTCATTTTCAAATAACTTAAAGTGAGAGGTTGTAATCTGAATAAAGGGAAAAGGCCATTCTTGAACATTGGGTGAGACAATCTTACTAATTTGCTAGAGAACCAGTTCGGATTTAAGTATAACTTTTGTATGACTGAAGCTTTTAGTGATAGGTCTAATGCTTTAATATTTAATAATTTCTGTTCTCCGAATTCGTAGTCATTATATAAATAGGCCCGTTTTAATTTTGTCTGGCTTGCCGTTCCAAACAAAATGAAATAATTTTTTTCTCATATAATTTAAAAAACTGTTCGTTAGGCGTAGGCAAGACCATAAGCAAATAGGTAAACTGGGGTAATACTAAAGAGTTAATCAGGGTGATTTTTCCACAAATTGACAGGTATTTACTTTTCCATGGTAGCAAGATCTTATCTATTTTTGCTAACTTTCTATTAACATTTATTGGAGTGAGATCATTAATTTCATTTGGGATATGTATTCCGAGTATATCCACATCACCATCAGACCATTGTATTGGTAAACTACATAGTAATGTAAAAATTGTATTTTTTAATGATCCAATACGTAATATAGTACATTTATCATAATTTGGTTGTAATCCAGAGCGGTTAGAAAATGTATCTAGATGCTCTATGAGGATGTGGAGGGATTCAAGTTGTGGATTTAAAAGAAAACATGAATCATCAGCGTACAATGACACCTTTGTTTTTAAGCCCTGTATTTCTAATCCCTTGATATTATTGTTGGATCTGATTTTAATAGCTAACATTTCATTGGCAATAATAAATAGATATGCCGATAGTGGACAACCTTGTTTCACTCCTCTTGACAGTTTAAAACTTTCTGAGAAATATACATTATTTACTATTTTACACCTAGGGTTACTATACAAGATTTTAATCCAATTTATAAGAGATTGTCCAAAATTGAAATGCTCCAGGCATTTAATTATAAACCCCAGTCGTACTTTATCAAATGCCTTTTCGAAGTCTGCTATGAATAGTAGGCCTGGTTTCCCAGATTTTTCATAGTGTTCTATTGTTTCCAGTACTTGCCTTATATTATCTCCAATGTATCGCCCATGTAAAAAACCTGTCTGATTAGAATGAATAATGTCCGACAATACCTTTTTTATTATATGCGCTATACATCTTGCTAGAATTTTTGCATCACAACACTGAAGTGTAAGGGGCCTCCAATTTTTTTAATGGACTGGATCTTTATATTTTCCACTTGTATCCTGTTTCAGTAATAATGAAATGAGACCTTCGTCTTGAGTGTCTGATAATCTACCATTTACATAGGAGTGGTTAAAACATGCTAATAACGGTCATCTGAGTATATCAAAAAAGGTTTGGTATACCTCGACTGGTATGCCATCCAACCCTGGAGTTTTCCCGGACTTAACGTCTTTAATTGCATCCAGAAGTTCCTCCTCTGTAATTTCACCTTCACATGAGTCTTTCTGTATGGCTGTTAATTTTACATTATCAATAGAAAAAAAATCTCTACAATTTGCTTCAGTTAGAGGAGATGGAGGCGATTGAAATGAAAACATATGCTTAAAGTACTTTGTTTCCTCCTTCAAAATAGAATTTGGTGAATCATGGGTGACTCCGTCATTTGTAACCAGTTTCAATAAATTATTGTTGGTAGCATTCCTATGTTGAAGATTAAAAAATAATTTTGTGTATTTTTCTCCATAATCCATCCAGTTTGCTTTATTTTTTATAATATATTACACTTGATCTTTCTTGAATAAGTTTCTCCATTTCTTTTAGTTTTTCCTCTAATTTATTCTGAGCCTCTATGTTACAGTTTTTATTGCTATCTATCTGTTCTGTTAGACCTTCTATTTCCTTTGTTAGCGTGGACTCGTTTGACCTACATTTATTTTGTTTTCGAGATGAGTACTGAATTGCATGGCCTCTAAAGGCACATTTAAAGGTGTCCCATACAATAAGGGGACTTGCTGTACCTATGTTATGTCAGAAAAAATCAGTTATAAATTCCTCTGTCCTAGTTAAAAACAAGTTATCATCCAATATGCTTTGATTAAATTTCCAATATCCTCGCCCACGTGAAAATTCAGTAAGAGTAATGTATATGCCAATTATATCGACCGCATTCTGTCCCCTATCAACACTTTTTAAACTTTTGGTGCCAACAAAAATGACATAAGAAAGAAATCAAGACGACTAGCTTGATTGAGTCTCCGCCATGTATATCTCACTAGATCAGGATATTTAAGCCTCCATATACTAAGGCTTAAGTTTTAATGTATCCATGACATTCACAATTTCCTTAAGAGCATGAGGGTGATTGTTTGTAGTGTGATTTCCTTTACGGTCCATTGAGCTATTTAAAGCGGTATTAGAATCTCCCACCATAATAATAGAGTCTTGAATTGCTTGCAGAGTTGATAATTTATTATATATATTGTCAAAGAATTGTGGATCATCATTATTTTGTCAGTAAAGGTTAATGAGCCATATCTGTTTATAGTCCAATAACATATTTAAAATAAAAAATTACTGGTAATTAATATCATCACCCCTTTTGAGTTTCTTTGCCCATGGGAGAAGTATATTTGCCCCCCCCCCATTCCTTTTTCCACGCAACTTCATCTAGAATTGTTGAATGAGTTTCCTGTAAACAATAGATATTATATTCCTTCTCTTGGAGCCATGTAAATATTGTTCTTCTTTTGTTATTATCTGCTAAGCCATTACAATTATAACTGGCTATACTTATTTCACCACATACCATAATGGGATACAAGTTTCAAATCTATTTGTCATTATATATGTTTGTAAATTTACCAATAAAAAATACCATAGCGATTGACTGTCCATATAGCTGTACCATGATATTTGCATTGCTACTAAGCAACCCTCCAATTGTTCTCCACTAATTCCCCCGCTAAAGCCCCACCCCATCCCAAATTGAGCCGTCATCCCAGTGATCAGCATACCACCCCCGTCCCCCCGAATCCCTAGGCCCCGAGAGGCCAGGACCCATCCATCGAAAACAGCACACAGTGCCACCTACAAAACAGAAGCATTTCCAATGCTCTCACCTCAAATATATATATATATATATATATATATATATATATATATAGCTATTTAAAAATATATACAGTGAGGGAAAAAAGTATTTGATCCCCTGCTGATTTGCCCACTGTTTGCCCACTGACAAAGACATGATCAGTCTATGATTTTAATGGTAGGTTTATTTGAACAGTGAGAGACAGAATAACAACAAAAAAATCCAGAAATCACATGTCAAAAATGTTATAAATTGATTTGCATTTTAATGAGGGAAATAAGTATTTGACCCCTCTGCAAAACACGATTTAGTACTTCGTGGCAAAACCCTTGTTGGCAATCACAGAGGTCAGACGTTTCTTGTAGTTGGCCACCAGGTTTGCACACATCTCAGGAGGGATTTTGTCCCACTCCTCTTTGCAGATCTTCTCCAACTCGAACCTTCAGCTCCCTCCACAGATTTTCTATGGGATTAAGGTCTGGAGACTGGCTAGGCCACTCCAGGACCTTAATGTGCTTCTTCTTGAGCCACTCCTTTCTTGCGTTGGCCGTGTGTTTTGGGTCACTGTCATGCTGGAATACCCATCCACGACCAATTTTCAATGCCGTGAGTTGATGCCAAAGAGCTCCATTTTGGTTTCATCTGACCACAACACTTTCACCCAGTTCTCCTCTGAATCATTCAGATGTTCATTGGCAAACTTCAGACGGCCCTGTATATGTGCTTTCTTGAGCAGGGGGACCTTGTGGGTGCTGTAGGATTTCAGTCCTTCACGGCATAGTGTGTTACCAATTGTTTTCTTGGTGACTATGGTCCCACCTGCCTTGAGATCATTGACAAGATCCTCCCGTTTAGTTCTGGGCTGATTGCTCACCGTTCTCATGATCATTGCAACTCCACGAGGTGAGCTCTTGCATGGAGCCCCAGGCAGAGGGAGATTGACAGTTCTTTTGTGTTTCTTCCATTTGCGGATAATCGCACCAACTGTTGTCACCTTCTCACCAAGCTGCTTGGCGATGGTGTTGTAGCCCATTCCAGCCTTGTGTAGGTCTACAATCTTGTCCCTGACATCCTTGGAGAGCTCTTTGGTCTTGGTCATGGTGGAGAGTTTGGAATCTGATTGATTGATTGCTTCTGTGGACAAGTGTCTTTTATACAGGTAACAAATTGAGATTAGGAGCACTCCCTTTAAGAGTGTGCTCCTAATCTCAGCTCGTTACTTGTATAAAAGACACCTGGGAGCCAGAAATCTTTCTGATTGAGAGGGGGTCAAATACTTATTTCCCTCATTAAAATGCAAATCAATTTATAACATTTTTGACATGCGTTTTTCTGGATTTTTTTGTTGTTATTCTGTCTCTCACTGCTAAAATAAACCTACCATTAAAATTATAGACTGATAATTTCTTTGTCAGTGGGCAAACGTACAAAATCAGCAGGGGATCAAATACTTTTTTCCCTCACTGTATCCAATTTAACTTGCCATGTCAGTAAAGTCTACTGAATTGAATTGCGAGAGAGAGAGACAGAGAGATACATTGGACAGAGAGACATAGTGAGCGTGAGAGAGACATGAACACCCCCAGCAATATAGTGTATTAGAGAGAGAGAGAGAAGGGAGAGAGAGAGAGAAAGAGAGAGGGAGAGCGAGGATCTTCTGCACAGATTCTGTCAGACCTGGGCCCTGACAGTAAATCTCAGTAAGACAAAAATAATGGTATTTCAAAAAAAGTCCAGTTGCCAGGACCACAAATTCCATCTAGACACCGTTGCCCTAGAGTACACAAAAAACTATACATACCTCGGCCTAAATATCAGCGCAACAGGTAACTTCCACAAAGCTGTGAACGATCTGAGAGACAAGGCAAGAAGGGCCTTCTATGCCATCAAAAGGAACATAAAATTTGACATACCAATTAGGATCTGGCTAAAAATACTTGAATTAGTTATAGAACCCATTACCTTTTATGGTTGTGAGGTTTGGGGTCCGCTCACCAACCAAGAATTTACAAAATGGGACAAACACCAAATTGAGACTCTGCATGCAGAATTCAGCGAATATATCCTTTGTATACAACTTAAAACACCAAATAATGCATGCAGAGCAGAATTAGACCGATACCCGCTAATGATCAAAATCCAGAAAAGAGCTGTTAAATTCTACAACCACATAAAAGGAAGCAATTCACAAACCTTCCATAACAAAGCCATCACCTACAGAGAGATGAACCTGGAGAAGAGTCCCCTAAGCAAGCTGGTCCTGGGGCTTTGTTCACAAACACAAACAGACCCCACAGAGCCCCAGGACAGCAACCCAATTAGACCCAACCAAATCATGAGAAAAAAAATTAATAATTACTTGAGACATTGGAAAGAATTAACAAAAAACTGAGCAAACTAGAATGCTATTTGGCCCTAAACAGAGAGTACAGAGTGGCAGAATACCTGACCACTGTGACTGACCCAAAATTAAGGAAAGCTTTGACTATGTACAGACTCAGTGAGCATAGTCTTGCTATTGAGAAAGGCCGCCATAGGCAGACCAGGCTCTCAAAAGAAGACAGGCCATGTGCACACTGCCCACAAAATGAGGTGGAAACTGAGCTGCACTTCCTAACCTCCTGCCAAATGTATGACCATTAGAGACACATATTTCCCTCAGATTACACATACCCACAAAGCATTCTACATTGTAGAATAATTGTGAAGACATCAAAACTATGTAATAACACATATGGAATCATGTAGTAACCAAAAAAGTGTTATATTTGAGATTCTTCAAATAGCCACCTTTTGCCTTGATGACAGCTTTAAACACTCTTGGCATTCACTCAACCAGCTTCACCTGGATTGCTTTTCCAACAGTCTTGAAGGAGTTCCCACATATGCTGAGCACATGTTGGCTGCTTTTCCTTCACTCTGCCGCCCGACTCATCCCAAACCATCTCAATTTGGTTGAGGTCGGGGGATTGTGGAGGCCAGGTCATCTGACGCAGCATTCCATCACTCTCCTTCTTGGTAAAATAGCCCTTACACAGCCTGTAGGTGTGTTGGGTCATTGTCCTGTTGAAAAACAAATGATAGTCTCACTAAGCCCAAACCAGATTGGATGGCATATTGCTGCAGAATGCTGTGGTAGCCATGCTGGTTATGTGTGCCTTGAATTCTAAATAAATCACAGACAGTGTCACCAGCAAAGCACCCCCACACCATAACACCTCCTCCTCCATGCTTTACGGTTGGAACTACAGTGGGGAAAAAAAGTATTTAGTCAGCCACCAATTGTGCAAGTTCTCCCACTTAAAAAGATGAGAGAGGCCTGTAATTTTCATCATAGGTACACGTCAACTATGACAGACAAATTGAGGAGAAAAAATCCAGAAAATCACATTGTAGGATTTTTTATGAATTTATTTGGAAATTATGGTGGAAAATAAGTATTTGGTCACCTACAACCAAGCAAGATTTCTGGCTCTCACAGACCTGTAACTTCTTCTTTAAGAGGCTCCTCTGTCCTCCACTCGTTACCTGTATTAATGGCACCTGTTTGAACTTGTTATCAGTATAAAAGACACCTGTCCACAACCTCAAACAGTCACACTCCAAACTCCACTATGGCCAAGACCAAAGAGCTGTCAAAGGACACCAGAAACAAAATTGTAGACCTGCACCAGGCTGGGAAGACTGAATCTGCAATAGGTAAGCAGCTTGGTTTGAAGAAATCAACTGTGGGAGCAATTATTAGGAAATGGAAGACATACAAGACCACTGATAATCTCCCTCGAACTGGGGCTCCACGCAAGATCTCACCCCGTGGGGTCAAAATGATCCCAGAACCACACGGGGGGACCTAGTGAATGACCTGCAGAGAGCTGGGACCAAAGTAACAAAGCCTACCATCAGTAACACACTACTCCGCCAGGGACTCAAATCCTGCAGTGCCAGACTGCAGTGCCTACTTAAGCCAGTACATGTCCAGGCCCGTCTGAAGTTTGCTAGAGTGCATTTGGATGATCCAGAAGAGGATTGGGAGAATGTCATATGGTCAGATGAAACCAAAATATAACTTTTTGGTAAAAACTCAACTTGTCGTGTTTGGAGGACAAAGAATGCTGAGTTGCATCCAAAGAACACCATACCGACTGTGAAGCATGGGGGTGGAAACATCATGCTTTGGGGCTGTTTTTCTGCAAAGGGACCAGGACGACTGATCCGTGTAAAGGAAAGAATGAATGGGGCCATGTATCGTGAGATTTTGAGTGAAAACCTCCTTCCATCAGCAAGGGCATTGAAGATGAAACGTGGCTGGGTCTTTCAGCATGACAATGATCCCAAACACACCGCCCGGGCAACGAAGGAGTGGCTTCGTAAGAAGCATTTCAAGGTCCTGGAGTGGCCTAGCCAGTCTCCAGATCTCAACCCCATAGAAAATCTTTGGAGGGAGTTGAAAGTCTGTGTTGCCCAGCGACAGCCCCAAAACATCACTGCTCTAGAGGAGATCTGCATGGAGGAATGGGCCAAAATACCAGCAACAGTGTGTGAAAACCTTGTGAAGACTTACAGAAAATGTTTGACCTGTGTCATTGCCAACAAAGGGTATATAACAAAGTATTGAGAAACTTTTGTTATTGACCAAATACTTATTTTCCACCATAATTTGCAAATAAATTCATTAAAAATCCTACAATGTGATTTTCTGGAAATTACAGGCCTCTCTCATCTTTTTTAAGTGGGAGAACTTGCACAATTGGTGGCTGACTAAATACTTTTTTTCCCCACTGTACACATGCGGAGATCATCAGTTCACCCACACCGCGTTTCACAAAGACACGGCGGTCGGAACCAAAAATCTCCAATTTGGACTCCAGACTAAGGGACAAATTTCCACCAGTCTAATTTCCAATTCTCGTGTTTCTTGGCCCAAGCAGGTCTCTTCTTCTTATCTGTCTCCTTTAGCAGTGGTTTCTTTGCATGAAGGCCTGATTCACACAGTCCCCTTTGAACAGTTGATGTTGAGATGTGTCTGTGACTTGAACTCTCTGAAGCACTTATTTGGGCTGCAATTTCTGAGGCTGGTTACTCTAATGAACTTATCCTCTGCAGCAGAGGTAACTCTGGGAATTCCATTCCTGTGGCGGTCCTCATGATAGCCAGTGTCATCATAGCACTTGATGGTTATTGCAATTGCACCTGAAGAAACTTTCAAAGTTCTTGAAATTGTCCGTATTGACTGACCTTCATGTCTTAAAGTAATGATGGACTGTCGTTTCTCTTTGCTTATTTGAGCTGTTCTTTTTTTATTATTGTTATTATTATTATTATTATTATTTTATTTTTTTGGGGGGGTGGATCAGCGTAATATTGCAGATAGATTGTAACTTCTATCAATGTAATTGTCTGCATCACTTCCAATCCCCCATGTTTTTTA